>NC_084630.1:559156-624156 GCF_033978795.1 Nerophis ophidion | reverse complement strand
TGATTAAATTATGCTTAATTTAGGACAAACATTTTATAGAAATCCTTCTAAAATATATATTTTTAAAATCTGCAATATAGTGAAGCTGCAAAAATTAAAGCGTGATGTAATGAGGAAGGACTTTATATAACTGAAAGTAAGTAACAATAATTGCACGAAAAGGTCATGGAAATTTTAAATGGGCCTACTAACCTGTCTTATCATGCGCCCAGTATGCTAACGGAAAAAAGTGGAAATGCTAACAATGCTAATAGCTAGCATGCTAGAATTTAGCACAGTCACAATTTGTAAACATCTGTTGTTCCAATGGCAAGTTGCTAAAGCGCTAAATCTCAATATGATATGTAAAATGGTACAGCGAGAATCTAGTACGTATGTATGTATATATATATATATATATATATATATATATATATATATATATGTATATGTGTATATATACATATATATATACATGTATATATATGTGTATATATACATATATATACGTATATATATGTGTAGATATACACATAGTGCGGCCCACGGGTCATTTTTTAACGGCTCCACGGCACATTTTAAAAATACAATTGAAAAAAATGTAAAACTTTAAAAGTGATATAAAAGAGCAAACAGGTGAAATGTAACAACAAAATGTTGCATGCTTTAATAACACAGAGCTGCCATGCAGGCTGTTTCTTTCTTTTAAAAAATAATAATGAATCGAAATCAATGTCATTTTGAATTATTGACCTATTCAAGGCTCACATTAAATATTCCACTTTGAGATATTTTGGGGGGAAAATGTTGCATATTTTGTGTTTTGCCATATAAAAAATAGATTTTTTTTTTTTAAAGAATAGCCTAAAACAAACAAAAAACATTAACAGCAATAAAACTTAAAATTGACGGATAGATCTGAAGTTGATCTCGAGATTATTGTGCTAAAAATAAACAGTAAAAAAAATATATTTTCAACACTTTAATAAGAAGGACACTTTTGGATACCCAATTATTTTAGTGTGATTTGTTTTTAAGTGTCATTGCTCAAAAAATAATAATGAATCAAATTCCAAAATTAAGGCTCCAATTATTATATAATCTCAAATATTCCACCTAAAAAAGTTATTGGGTGAAAATATTGCATATTTTGTGTTTTTTGCATTTTTTTCCCCTAATGTTGATTTAGAGCAGGGGTCACCAACGCCAGGTCGCCCGTAAGGACCAGATGAGTCGCCCGCTGGCCTGTTGTAAAAATAGTTCAAATAGCAGCACTTACCAGTGAGCTGCCTCTATTTTTTGAATTGTATTTATTTACTAGCAAGCTGGTCTCGCTTTGCTCGACATTTTTAATTCTAAGAGACAAAACTCAAATAGAATTTGAAAATCCAAGAAAATATTTTAAAGACTTGGTCTTCATTTATTTTTTTACATTGCTTCTTATAACTTTCAGAAAGACACTTTTAGAGAAAAAAATACAACCTTAAAAATGATTTTAGGATTTTTAAACACATATACCTTTTTACCTTTTAAATTCCTTCCTCTTCTTTCCTGACAATTTAAATGAATGTTCAAGTATTTTTATTTTTTATTGTAGAGAATAATAAATACATTTTAATTTAATTCTTCATTTCAGCTTATGTTTTTTTCGACGAAGAATATTTGTGAAGTATTTCTTCAAACTTATTATGATTAAAAAAAAATCAAAAATGATCTTGCAAATCTAGAAAATCTGTAGAATCAAATTTAAATCTTATTTCAAAGTCATTTGAATTTCTTTTAAAATTTTTGTTCTGGAAAACCTAGAAGAAATAATGATTTGTCTTTGTTAGAAATATAACTTGGTCCAATTTGTTATATATTCTAACAAAGTGCAGATTGGATTTTAACCTATTTAAAACATGTCATCAAAATTCTAAAATTAATCTTAACCAGGAAAAAATACTAATGATGTTCCATAAATTCTTTTTTTTTTTCATTTTTTCAAAAAGATTCAAATTAACTAGTTTTTGTCTTCATTTTTTTCGGTTGAATTTTGAATTTTAAAGAGTCGAAATTGAAGATAAACTATAATTCACAATTTAATTTTCATTTTTTTGTGTTTTCTCCTCTTTAAACCGTTCAATTAAGCGTTTTTTTTTCGTCATGTATTCCCTACAAAATCTTCCGTAAAAGACAAAAAAATGTACGACGGAATGACAGACAGAAATACCCAGTTTTTTTTTTATATATACAGATTTATTTATTAAAGATAAATTGAGCAAATTGGCTATTTCTGGCAATTTATTTAAGTGTGTATCAAACTGGTAGCCCTTGGCATTAATCAGTACCCAAGAAGTAGCTCTTGCTTTCAAAAAGCTTGGTGACCCCTGATCTAGAGATTTAACACTTGAATAACAATGAAAATAATAATACTGAATACTGACACATTTTTTTTTACCAAAACCCCTTGGGATCCCCGGGATCATAACTGAGTGGAGGCCGAAATGTATATTTTTTATACATATATTGTATTTGTTTTTAAAATAAAAAATATGAAAATGGCCCCCGCTTGCTTTGATTTTTCAGTGTACAGCCCTCAGTGGAAAAAGTTTGGACACCCCTGATCTAGCAATATACGTTTTTATTAACCTTTCATTTCAATTGGGGGAGAATCCAAATAAAATGCAACTGATAATAGATGGAGTGGTAACAGCTGAACACAGTACAAACAGGCACATAGTTATGTCGTTTTTTTAGAGTGTTGATTATAATTTAAAAAGTTATCAAAGCCAAAAATATATTTTTTTTATATCAATGTTTTTAGAGGAAAGAGAATACAATTATTAGGCATTGCTACTGTTGTATTTGATACAAATGAAGGAAGCATGAAGCAGTCTTCTTGCACAACAACGTACAAAAACAAGGAAAACCTGCTGACGAGACATCTTTACACACACAGGAGGAGGAGTAGGAGGAAGAAGTGAGTGGGGGTGGAGGGTTTTTAAGAGGCAAAGCAAGCAATCCAGTAAAAAGTATTCTTTCTCTCCAGTTGGGTGGTCTGCTGGACACAAAGATGATCCATCATCACACAACTGTGTACACGCTGTAAATGTTACGTCACATGCACACTCGCTCTACATGACATTTGCGCATTTAGTCACATGACTGCATGCAAACAACACAATTTAAGGGAATAAGTGGTAGAAAATGGATGGATGGATGGGTATTTTAAAGGCCTACTGAAAGCCACTACTAGCGACCACGCAGTCTGATAGTTTATATATCAATGATGAAATATTAACATTGCAACACATGCCAATACAGCCGCTTTAGTTTACTAAATTGCAATTTTAAATTTCCCGCGGAGTTTCTTGTTGAAAACGTCGTGGAATGACGACGCGTGTTTGTGACGTCACTGGTTGTAGCGAACATATTAGCCCAGCACCACACACGGCTAAAAGTAGTCTCTGTTCATCGCATAATTACACAGTAATTTGGACATCTGTGTTGCTGAATCTTTTGCAATTTGTTCAATTAATAATGGAGACGTCAAAGAAGAATGCTGTTGGTGGAAAGCAGTGGATTGCAGCTGCCTTTAGCAACCGAAACACAGTATTTGTTGTGAAGCTTTAACACAGAGCGGTCAAGCGAACATGTTTCTCTGCGTCAACCAGCGAGTTTTTGGATGGGAAAATTGTGATATTAAGTCGGCTCTTATCGGAGACTTCAGTGGAATATGGGACTTCCTCCTGCAGTTTAAAAAGGCAGCTGTGATCTTGGCTCCTCGGCTTTTCTGAGAGACACTGGCGTTCACCGCAGCCATCCGACTCTCAGGTATGACTTTACAATCTCACTAAAACACTATTAAAGCAATAAGCAGATAAGGGATCTTCCAGAATTATCCTAGCAAATGTGTCTAATTACATCTGAAACGCTCCCACTGCCGCCGCTTTTTTTTTGTGCTACACTCTAACTTTCCTCATCCAAAAATCTTTCATCCTCGCTCAAATTAATGGGGAAATTGTCGCTTTCTCAGTCCAAATAGCTCTTGCTGCTGGAGGCTCACATTATAAACAATGTTCAGATGTGAGGAGCTCCACAGCCCGTGACGTCACGCGCACATCGTCTGCTACTTCCGGTACAGGCAAGGCTTTTTTATTATCGACAAGGAGCCCGGGCAACAGCAGCGAAGGTCTGCCCGGCCGCCGGGCCGCCCATGCGTGCTGTGCCCTCCGGGCAACAGCAGCAGCGAAGGTCTGCACGGCCGCCGACTGGTCGCACAGTCCTTATAGCTGTTCAACCAACCTTTTTAAGTTACGGTGATGGAAGTATAATCATGGTGACTGGGGGAAATTTAGGGAAATTACCGACATAACATTAAAGGAAGTAGATATAAATCAAGATATTGAACAATTAAATACAGATATTACGGGGTGCATAATAGAAGCAGCCGAACAGAGCATACCAAGGAATAGTATAGGGAGAAGAAGGAAGATAGAGCCGTGGTGGACACAAGAGTGCACAGATGCAATACAAGAACTGAATAGAGCATTTAGAATACTGAGAAGAACACATCATTTCCAAGACATGATCCAATATAAAAGGCATCAAGCTAGAGTAAGGTTTGTTATTTAAAAAACAAGAAAACACCATCAGAGAACTTACTAAATAGAACTACTCCTTTAAGCAAAGTGTGGGGAATGATCAAGAGAATGTCAGGGCTCAGAAAAGAACATAAACATCATGTGATGAAAGATGGAACGCGGAGTGTGGGAGGAAATAAAGAAAAAGCAGAACTTTTAGCAAAAACCTTTGTTAAAGTGCATAGTAATGATCATTTGAGAAATGTAGAAAAACAAAAGAGAGAAGAAACAATTAGTTTAAATATTGAGGAAATGAAGGAAGACAACGATAATAGTTTTACCAACACTATGGATATGACATTTTCTTTGGATGAAATGGTTCGAATTTTAAAAAAAGTTAAAAATACGACGCCAGGGAAAGACCTGGTGAGTTATCAAATGATCAAAAATGTAGGTAGCATCGGCAAAGAAGCGGTCTTCAAATTATATAATAGGATATATGAAGAAGGAAAATGACCAGATGAGTGGAAAACAGCTGTAATAATTCCAATATGCAAGCCAGGGAAAGATCCGGAAGAGGCAGGAAATTATAGGCCGATAGCATTGACCTCAAATTTGGGCAAAGTAATGGAAAAAATGATTCATGAAAGATTAATATATTATTTAGAGTCAAAAGAAATGATAAAAAACTACCAAAGTGGTTTTCGCAAAGCAAGAAGCACAAATGACCCAGCAGTGCAGCTGGAAGAGGAAATTAGAAAGGGACAAATAAATAAAGAAAGTATAATTGCGGTATTTTTTGACATAGAGAAAGCGTATGATATGTTGTGGAAACAGGGGTTGCTGATGAAACTAAATAAGATTGGGATTAGAGGAAGAATGTACAGATGGATAAAATGCTTTTTAACAAGTAGAACATTATTAGTAAAAATAGAGAATGAATATAGCAGAGAATACGAAGTGGAAAATGGGACCCCACAAGGGAGTATAATAAGTCCAGTACTATTTTCCATCAAGATAAATGCAGTTTTTAGTGAAGTGGAAGGGTTAGTGGAGGTGGCATTATTTGTGATGATGGAGTGATGTGGAAGAGAGGTAGAAATACAAATCATATAGAAAAGAAGATTAAAAAAGCGGTAAATAATGTTCCAGACTGGGGGACGGCTTGGGGTTTAAGATTCTCTGTTGGAAAGAAAAAAGTCATACATTTTACGAAGAGGAAAGTACAAAACAAGCTCCAAATAAAACTCTATGGAGAAAACATAGAAGAGGTACAAGTATTTAAATATTTAGGAATATGGTTTGATAAAAATATGAACTGGTCAACCCACATCAGCAAAATAAGGGAGAAAAGTAAAAAGGTGTTAAATATAATGAGGGCTTTGAGGGGTAAAGATTGGGGGGCTGATAGGTTGACATTGAAAACAATATATATCACTTTAATTCGATCTGTTATCGACTACGGATGCATTATTTATCAATCTGCTTCAAAAACTCTACTTGAGAAAATAGACCGGATCCAGTCGCAGGCGTTAAGGTTATGTTGTGGAACTACTAAATCTACTCCAGTGGCAGCATTACAAGTAGAAATGAAGGAAAAACCTTTGGACATGAGGAGAGATCAACTCTCAGCAGTGTATTGGGCAAACTTCAAAGGATCCAAGCAAGGACATCCAACCCGTCAAGTGCTACTAAACTGCCAAGAAAAAGAGAAGAAAAAAATGAATAGAAGCCACCCGCTGAAGAAAATACTACATTTTTACAGCCTGGAAGCGGCCCACTTTCCAGAAGACAGAAAATAAAAGAAGGTTTATGGCAGGAAAAGTTGGATTTGTAGGAGTTTGTGACGCTGGAGAAGTTTCCAGAAGCAGAAAAGCAGCAGAGCTTCAAGCTTTCTGTCACTCTTCAAATCTGGCCATGGAAACACAAATAGTCTGCAACAGTGTCAAACTGTGGCCACAATTCAACTTGTGACTCTTCAAGTCTGCTGATTTAAACATAAATAGTATGCAACAGTGTCAAACTTGGCCACAATTCAACTTGTGACTCTTCAAGTCTGCTGATTTAAACACAAATAGTCTGCAACAGTGTCAAACTTGGCCACAATTCAACTTGTGACTCTTCAAGTCTGGCCATGGAAACACAAATAGTCTGCAACAGTGTCAAACTCTGGCCACAATACAACTTGTGACTCTTCAAGTCTGCTGATTTAAACACAAATAGTCTGCAACAGTGTCAAACTCTGGCCACAATTCAACTTGTGACTCTTCAAGTCTGCTGATGGAAACACAAATAGTCTGCAACAGTGTCAAACTTGGCCACAATTCAACTTGTGACTCTTCAAGTCTGCTGATGGAAACACAAATAGTCTGCAACAGTGTCAAACTGTGGCCACAATTCAACTTGTGACTCTTCAAGTCTGCTGATTTAAACATAAATAGTATGCAACAGTGTCAAACTTGGCCACAATTCAACTTGTGACTCTTCAAGTCTGGCCATGGAAACACAAATAGTCTGCAACAGTGTCAAACTCTGGCCACAATACAACTTGTGACTCTTCAAGTCTGCTGATTTAAACACAAATAGTCTGCAACAGTGTCAAACTCTGGCCACAATACAACTTGTGACTCTTCAAGTCTGCTGATTTAAACACAAATAGTCTGCAACAGTGTCAAACTTGGCCACAATTCAACTTGTGACTCTTCAAGTCTGCTGATGGAAACACAAATAGTCTGCAACAGTGTCAAACTTGGCCACAATTCAACTTGTGACTCTTCAAGTCTGCTGATGGAAACACAAATAGTCTGCAACAGTGTCAAACTCTGGCCACAATTCAACTTGTGACTTTTCAAGTCTGCTGATTTAAACACAAATAGTCTGCAACAGTGTCAAACTCTGGCCACAATTCAACTTGTGACTCTTCAAGTCTGCTGATTTAAACACAAATAGTCTGCAACAGTGTCAAACTCTGGCCACAATTCAACTTGTGACTCTTCAAGTCTGCTGATTTAAACACAAATAGTCTGCAACAGTGTCAAACTCTGGCCACAATTCAACTTGTGACTCTTCAAGTCTGCTGATTTAAACACAAATAGTCTGCAACAGTGTCAAACTCTGGCCACAATTCAACTTGTGACTTTTCAAGTCTGCTGATTTAAACACAAATAGTCTGCAACAGTGTCAAACTCTGGCCACAATTCAACTTGTGACTCTTCAAGTCTGCTGATTTAAACACAAATAGTCTGCAACAGTGTCAAACTCTGGCCACAATTCAACTTGTGACTCTTCAAGTCTGCTGATTTAAACACAAATAGTCTGCAACAGTGTCAAACTCTGGCCACAATTCAACTTGTGACTCTTCAAGTCTGGCCATGGAAACACAAATAGTCTGCTACAGTGTCAAACTCTGGCCACAACTCAACTTGTGACTCTTCAAGTCTGGCCATGGAAACACAAATAGTCTGCAACAGTGTCAAACTCTGGCCACAATTCAACTTGTGACTCTTCAAGTCTGCTGATGGAAACACAAATAGTCTGCAACAGTGTCAAACTCTGGCCACAATACAACTTGTGACTCTTCAAGTCTGCTGATGGAAACACAAATAGTCTGCAACAGTGTCAAACTCTGGCCACAATTCAACTTGTGACTCTTCAAGTCTGGCCATGGAAACACAAATAGTCTGCAACAGTGTCAAACTCTGGCCACAATACAACTTGTGACTCTTCAAGTCTGCTGATTTAAACACAAATAGTCTGCAACAGTGTCAAACTCTGGCCACAATTCAACTTGTGACTCTTCAAGTCTGCTGATGGAAACACAAATAGTCTGCAACAGTGTCAAACTCTGGCCACAATACAACTTGTGACTCTTCAAGTCTGCTGATGGAAACATAAATAGTCTGCAACAGTGTCAAACTCTGGCCACAATTCAACTTGTGACTCTTCAAGTCTGGCCATGGAAACACAAATAGTCTGCAACAGTGTCAAACTCTGGCCACAATTCAACTTGTGACTCTTCAAGTCTGCTGATGGAAACACAAATAGTCTGCAACAGTGTCAAACTCTGGCCACAATACAACTTGTGACTCTTCAAGTCTGCTGATGGAAACACAAATAGTCTGCAACACTGTCAAACTCTGGCCACAATTCAACTTGTGACTCTTCAAGTCTGGCCATGGAAACACAAATAGTCTGCAACAGTGTCAAACTCTGGCCACAATTCAACTTGTGACTCTTCAAGTCTGGCCATGGAAACACAAATAGTCTGCAACAGTGTCAAACTCTGGCCACAATACAACTTGTGACTCTTCAAGTCTGCTGATGGAAACACAAATAGTCTGCAACAGTGTCAAACTCTGGCCACAATTCAACTTGTGACTCTTCAAGTCTGCTGATTTAAACACAAATAGTCTGCAACAGTGTCAAACTCTGGCCACAATACAACTTGTGACTCTTCAAGTCTGCTGATTTAAACACAAATAGTCTGCAACAGTGTCAAACTCTGGCCACAATTCAACTTGTGACTCTTCAAGTCTGCTGATGGAAAACAAATAGTCTGCAACAGTGTCAAACTGTGGCCACAATTCAACTTGTGACTCTTCAAGTCTGCTGATTTAAACATAAATAGTCTGCAACAGTGTCAAACTCTGGCCACAATTCAACTTGTGACTCTTCAAGTCTGCTGATTTAAACACAAATAGTCTGCAACAGTGTCAAACTCTGGCCACAATTCAACTTGTGACTCTTCAAGTCTGCTGATTTAAACACAAATAGTCTGCAACAGTGTCAAACTCTGGCCACAATTCAACTTGTGACTCTTCAAGTCTGGCCATGGAAACACAAATAGTCTGCTACAGTGTCAAACTCTGGCCACAACTCAACTTGTGACTCTTCAAGTCTGGCCATGGAAACACAAATAGTCTGCAACAGTGTCAAACTCTGGCCACAATTCAACTTGTGACTCTTCAAGTCTGCTGATGGAAACACAAATAGTCTGCAACAGTGTCAAACTCTGGCCACAATACAACTTGTGACTCTTCAAGTCTGCTGATTTAAACACAAATAGTCTGCAACAGTGTCAAACTCTGGCCACAATTCAACTTGTGACTCTTCAAGTCTGCTGATGGAAACACAAATAGTCTGCAACAGTGTCAAACTGTGGCCACAATACAACTTGTGACTCTTCAAGTCTGCTGATGGAAACACAAAGAGTCTGCAACAGTGTCAAACTCTGGCCATGGAAACACAAATAGTCTGCAACAGTGTCAAACTCTGGCCACAATACAACTTGTGACTCTTCAAGTCTGCTGATTTAAACACAAATAGTCTGCAACAGTGTCAAACTCTGGCCACAATTCAACTTGTGACTCTTCAAGTCTGCTGATGGAAACACAAATAGTCTGCAACAGTGTCAAACTGTGGCCACAATTCAACTTGTGACTCTTCAAGTCTGCTGATTTAAACATAAATAGTCTGCAACAGTGTCAAACTCTGGCCACAATACAACTTGTGACTCTTCAAATCTGGCCATGGAAACACAAATAGTCTGCAACAGTGTCAAACTCTGGCCACAATACAACTTGTGACTCTTCAAGTCTGCTGATTTAAACACAAATAGTCTGCAACAGTGTCAAACTGTGGCCACAATACAACTTGTGACTCTTCAAGTCTGGCCATGGAAACACAAATAGTCTGCAACAGTGTCAAACTCTGGCCACAATACAACTTGTGACTCTTCAAGTCTGCTGATTTAAACACAAATAGTCTGCAACAGTGTCAAACTGTGGCCACAATACAACTTGTGACTCTTCAAGTCTGCTGATTTAAACACAAATAGTCTGCAACAGTGTCAAACTTGGCCACAATTCAACTTGTGACTCTTCAAGTCTGCTGATTTAAACACAAATAGTCTGCAACAGTGTCAAACTCTGGCCATAATCTCTCATCTGGTTAAAAGCATCACTCGCAACACTCCAGGAATGCTGGGAGTCAAACACGAGCATCATGTCGCCATGCAGCACAGATTAAGTAGTCATTTGCTTAAAAACATTTTTCTTATGTCATGTTACATTTTTCACTTTTTTTGTGCTATTATTTTTTTGTTATGTTATATTGTTCCAATTGACAAAAAGGTATATTTTTGTATTATAATTTTTTGTTCTATACATGGCCCTGCGATGAGGTGGCGACTTGTCCAGGGTGTACCCCGCCTTCCGCCCGATTGTAGCTGAGATAGGCGTCAGCGCCCCCCGCGACCCCAAAAGGGAATAAGCGGTAGAAAATGGATGGATGGATGTTCTATACATATATAAACATATACAGACATATATATATATATATATATATATATATATATATATATATATATATATATATATATATATATATATATATATATGTAGCACCCCTACTGTAGGATAGCAGGTTAGTACAACAATTTAGATTACTAGGTTCTTGGCCGTATAATTGAGATACTCGAAATGAGACGTTTTGTACGTAGTGGACCACAGAACAGCTGCTGGCAAATTTATTGCACAATAATAAACAACAACACATGAACAGTGTGCTTTTTGAATTGAAAATACCCCAAAAATAAAATAAAATAGAGCTCTGTTACAAAAATCAAAATAGAAAAAATAGTAGAAATGTCCCTTTTAAATTTGAATTCCACCCGGGTAGTACTGAATTGAATGAACACTGTCTATATTCCTTTGTTGGGAACCCTTAGTTCTTTTGTAATCCGTTATTCCATATTGATTCGGTTCGATACTTGCGACTCTGATGGTAGATCAGTTCAGTAATAGGTCACTGCAGAGGGTGGAGACCGATGTAGCTGGCCACACCACATCCAAACGCTCCCTCTCCGCAGACTCTCACTCACTGGGACTGGCTCGCCATCTAACTCAAGTCCAGCTTGGAACCAGACTTCAGGATCACACAAAAAACCCATCTGCACATAGCGGTACAGAATGTAATCAATTAGAATACTCTTTTTACTCTTAGTTCTCTTCCATATGGTACCATATTAACTTCAATTTTAAATCAATAAACACAGTTACTCATTTTAACCATTTAGTTATGGACATATGAATACTGGTCAGTTCACACTGTACTCCATATAAATCTGTAAGACTTTAACAGCAGCATCAAATCATGAAAACTATAGTAGCTTCACTTCTTGTTTTTAATTTTCCTGAAGGAACTCTCCTGAAGGAATCAATAAAGTACTATCTATCTATCTATCTATCTAATAATTCAATGAATTACATCCATTTAAGGATTTTTACCTTTATATCTTTAAATTATGAACCGTGAAATATAACTTTTTAAACCATCACATAATAAAATAAATGATTATTTAACTGAAATCACATTTTGGTCATCATGTATTATAATGAGTATCATTTTAAGTGCATCAATTGAATAAAGTAAATGTATCAAGAGTGTCCCTTGAAGCAGCATGACAAGGCTGTTTTAGCAGCATTGGAATGAATGCAGCTCCTCTGCTCCTGCATGACCCTGAACACACTTACATTAAATAAACCTCTTTTACACTAAACAAAAATACAATAAAGTTATTCAACTGCAACATGCTAACATGTCACAAGGCATTCTCTCAAGACATCATATTACTCCAATTGGTTTTGTACATCTTAATTCTGTGTCTTGTTATCGGATTCCTCTCTTTAGCATTAACAGTGTAGCTAGGCTAACAGGTTTGCTAACAGCAATGTACTGTAGGCCTCACTCACAAATTAACACTTACTGGAGTTCTCAGCAGCACAAAGCACAGCAATCCAACGCCCACTGGAACCCGGCTATCTTATGCTGCTTTTCCAACACTCGGTCACAGAAGTAACAAGCATTTTTTTACTTTTAAACTTTGTCTTTGAAATACAATGATATGACTCGTGTCTTCACTGGGTGACGTTCAGTGAAGAAGTGACTGGAATAACAAAGGCGCATGCGCCCTCTACTGGCCAACATGTGAATAACGTGCTGTGTGCATGTATCATTAGTTTAACCCGCTAGTGAACACATGACTTTGACACATCATAAATTAACATTTTATGTGACCAAAGTGACTTTTGGCACACCATAAATTAGAAATAAATAATAGGAGAATATATAAGTGACACTATATTTCCATATGGGTTACATATATATATATATATATATATATATATATATATATATATATATATATATATATATATATATATATATGTGCTACAGTATACCAATTTTAAATATGTTTTTGTTCCAATTGTTTAACTGTTTTGTTATGTTATAGTTAAAAAAAATGGTGTTATCATGTTTTTGTCTTGTTTTGTAATATTGTTCCAATTTTAAATACATGTTTTGTTGTGTTATATTATTCAATATTTTTTGTTATTGGTATTTTTTGTAATATTTTATTCCGTTTTTTTTAAATAATTTTTTGTTGTGTTGTATTGTTCAATTAAAAACATAAAAAATATATATATATGTTTATATTGTTCCAAGTTTTTTTTGTTAGTTATTTTTTGTTGTGTTGTATTGGTTTATGTTTTTTGTTATTATTATTATTTGTTTTGTTATTTTATGTGATATTATTACATTGGGACGGCGTGGCGCAGTGGAAGAGTGGCTGTGTCAGCAACCCGAGGGTCCCTGGTTCAATCCCCACCTAGTAGCAACCTCATCATGTCTGTTGTGTCCTGAGCAAGACACTTCACCCTTGCTCCTGATGGGTCCTGGTGAGCGCCTTGCATGGCAGCTCCCTCCATCAGTGTGTGAATGTGTAAATGTGGAAGTAGTGTCAAAGCGCTTTGAGTACCTTGCAGGTAGAAAAGTGCTATACAAGTACAACCCATTTATCATTCATTGATTTTATTATGTTACATTATTCTATTTGTTAAAACAATTGTTATTTTTTGTTATGTTAAATTGTTTCATTTTTTTTTTATTGACATTGAAAAGACAATTATTGTTTTTTGTTATGTTATATTGGTCCATGTTTTTTCTTATTATTTTATGTTAAATTGTTCCATTTTTTGTTATTGGTATTTTTTGTTATGTTTGCTCCATTTTTTTTATGATACGTTGCAATGTTTCATATTTTGTTATTCTTATTTTTTTATTTTGTTATATTGCTACAATTTGTAGTATTTCTAATGTTGACTTATTTTGTTCCGTTATTTTGTTTTGTTATATTGTTCCGTTTTTGGTGTATTGTTCCAATTTTTTAAATTCTCATTTTTTTTATGTTGTGTTGTATTGATCCATGTTTTTTTAATTTGTTATTGTTTGTTATTTCATGTTATATTATTCCATGGTTTTTGTTATGTTATATTGTTCTATTGTTTTGGAATTATTTTGTCTGTCATGTTATGATACAATGTTGAATTTTTTGTCATCTTATATTGTTTCATTTCTTTGTTATTTTTCGTTATTGACATTACAACAACAATTATTGTTTGTTATGTTTTATTGGCCCATGTTTTTTTTGTCACTGTTGGTATTTTTTGTTGTTTGATACATTTTTAATTTTTTTTTAATGTTTGTTATGTTATAATGTTTCATCCATTCATCCATCCATTTTCTACCGCTTATTCCCCTTTGGTGTCGCAGGGGGCGCTGGCCTATCTTAGCTACAATCGGGCAGAAGGCAGGGTACACCCTGGACAAGTCGCCACCTCATCGCAGGCACAATGTTTCATATTTTGTTATTCTTATTTTTTTGTTATGTTATACTCTTAACATTTTTAGTTATTTTTATTTTTTATGTTAACCTATATTGTTCCATTTTGTTATTTTTTTGTTATGTTGTGTAATTTGAGTACATTTTTCATTTATTTATTTGTTTTCTTATTTTACGTAATATTTTTCCATTTTGTTTGTTATGTTATATTGTTCCATTGTTTAGGAATTATTTTTTCCGTCATGTTATGATACAATGTTGATTTTTATTTTATTCTTTTTTTTGTCATGTTATATTTTTCCATTTAATTTCTTATGTCATGCTATATTGTTTTTGCGAAGATGTAATTAGTGCGAAGATGTAATTGCATGTGATATATATATATATGTGTGTATATATATATATATATATATATATATATATATATATATATATATTTATATTTATATATGTGTGTGTGTGTGGGCAGGTAACCATGCAAACATTGAAAAAGTAAGGTCCACCTCCATTTAACTTGCTGGAACCACCTTAGCATTAGCATCCGTGCTAACATTTTATTCCGAGAGATTATTAGTTTTATTTAAAGACACCATGTCGTCGAACAAACTACTTTTAGTCCTCTCTGTCGGTTAATAAAGAACAATTTTATTGACCTTCACTTACTTTCAGACCAACGGAGCCAGAAAGACGTCAATGTAGAACTTGGCGGCAATACTCTCTCTCTCTTTTACTCTCTCTCTCTCTCTATCCCTCTCCCTCTCCTCTCCTAAACCAAACCTTAACTCTCTCTCACATCTCACTCTCTCTCTCTCTCTCTCTCTCACTCTCTCTCTCTCTCTCTCACTCTCTCTCTCTCTCTCTATCTCACTCTCTCTCTCTCTCTCTCTCCTAACCCTAACCCCAACCCCAACCACAACCCTAACCCTAACGTGTAGAGAAGGCGGTGTGACGTGTAGAGAAGGCGGTGTGACGTATAGAGAAGGCGGTGTGACGTGTAGAGAAGGCGGTGTGACGTGTAGAGAAGGCGGTGTGACGTGTAAAGAAGGCGGTGTGACGTGTAGAGAAGGCGGTGTGACGTGTAGAGAAGGCGGTGTGGCGTGTAGAGAAGGAGGTGTGACGTGTAGAGAAGGCGGTGTGGCGTGTAGAGAAGGCGGTGTGACGTGTACAGAAGGCGGTGTGACGTGTAGAGAAGGCGGTGTGACGTGTACAGAAGGCGGTGTGACGTGTAGGGAAGGCGGTGTGACGTGTAGAGAAGGTGTGACGTGTAGAGAAGGCGGTGTGACGTGTAGAGAAGGCGGTTTGACGTGTAGAGAAGGCGGTGTGACGTGTAGAGAAGGCGGTGTGACGTGTACAGAAGGCGGTGTGACGTGTAGAGAAGGCGGTGTGACGTCTACAGAAGGCGGTGTGACGTGTAGAGAAGGCGGTGTGACGTGTAGAGAAGGCGGTGTGGCGTGTAGAGAAGGCGGTGTGACGTGTAGAGAAGGCGGTGTGACGTCTACAGAAGGCGGTGTGACGTGTAGAGAAGGCGGTGTGACGTGTACAGAAGGCGGTGTGACGTGTACAGAAGGCGGTGTGACGTGTACAGAAGGCGGTGTGACGTGTAGAGAAGGCGGTTTGACGTGTAGAGAAGGCAGTGTGACGTGTACAGAAGGCGGTGCGACGTGTAGAGAAGGCGGTGTGACGTGTAGAGAAGGCGGTGTGACGTGTAGAGAAGGCGGTGTGACGTGTACAGAAGGCGGTGTGACGTGTAGAGAAGGCGGTGTGACGTGTAGAGAAGGCGGTGTGACGTGTACAGAAGGCGGTGTGACGTGTAGAGAAGGCGGTGTGACGTGTAGAGAAGGCGGTGTGACGTGTAGAGAAGGCGGTGTGACGTCTACAGAAGGCGGTGTGACGTGTAGAGAAGGCGGTGTGACGTGTAGAGAAGGCGGTGTGACGTCTACAGAAGGCGGTGTGACGTGTAGAGAAGGCGGTGTGGCGTGTAGAGAAGGCGGTGTGACGTGTAGAGAAGGCGGTGTGGCGTGTAGAGAAGGCGGTGTGACGTGTAGAGAAGGCGGTGTGACGTGTAGAGAAGGCGGTGTGACGTGTAGAGAAGGCGGTGTGACGTGTAGAGAAGGCGGTGTGACGTGTAGAGAAGGCGGTGTGACGTCTACAGAAGGCGGTGTGACGTGTAGAGAAGGCGGTGTGACGTGTAAAGAAGGCGGTGTGACGTCTACAGAAGGCGGTGTGACGTGTAGAGAAGGCGGTGTGACGTGTAGAGAAGGCGGTGTGGCGTGTAGAGAAGGCGGTGTGCCGTGTACAGAAGGCGGTGTGACGTGTAGAGAAGGCGGTGTGGCGTGTACAGAAGGCGGTGTGACGTGTAGAGAAGGCGGTGTGACGTCTACAGAAGGCGGTTTGACGTGTACAGAAGGCGGTGTGACGTGTAGAGAAGGCGGTGTGACGTCTACAGAAGGCGGTGTGACGTGTATAGAAGGCGGTGTGACGTGTACAGAAGGCGGTGTGACGTGTAGAGAAGGCGGTGTGACGTCTACAGAAGGCGGTGTGACGTCTACAGAAGGCGGTGTGACGTGTAGAGAAGGCGGTGTGACGTGTAGAGAAGGCGGTGTGGCGTGTAGAGAAGGCGGTGTGCCGTGTACAGAAGGCGGTGTGACGTGTAGAGAAGGCGGTGTGGCGTGTACAGAAGGCGGTGTGACGTGTAGAGAAGGCGGTGTGACGTCTACAGAAGGCGGTGTGACGTGTAGAGAAGGCGGTGTGACGTGTAGAGAAGGCGGTGTGACGTCTACAGAAGGCGGTGTGACGTCTACAGAAGGCGGTGTGACGTGTAGAGAAGGCGGTGTGGCGTGTAGAGAAGGCGGTGTGACGTGTAGAGAAGGCGGTGTGGCGTGTACAGAAGGCGGTGTGACGTCTACAGAAGGCGGTGTGACGTGTAGAGAAGGCGGTGTGACGTGTAGAGAAGGCGGTGTGACGTCTACAGAAGGCGGTGTGACGTCTACAGAAGGCGGTGTGACGTGTAGAGAAGGCGGTGTGACGTGTACAGAAGGCGGTGTGACGTGTAGAGAAGGCGGTGTGACGTCTACAGAAGGCGGTGTGACGTCTACAGAAGGCGGTGTGACGTGTAGAGAAGGCGGTGTGACGTGTAAAGTATCTAAAAGTTGCTTTCTTTGTACATTAAATTAATAAATAAACATACTGGTTTAGTTGTTTTTTAGTACATAGAATTGATAAATAAAATACTTTGAAATTTGCTTTTTAGTAAATTATAGTAAAAAATAAAAATACTTGAACAAGTCGCTGTTATGTACGACAAATTAATAAATTAAAAATAATAATTATGGTTAGGGTTAGGGTTAGGTTTAGGGTTGGGGGTGGGGTTGGGGTTAGGGTAAGGGATTAGGGGAATGCACAGTCCGTCAAGGACTGCCAGGGTGGTGCCCAAACTGCGCGCAAGGTCCCGGGGGACCCCGACCAGAAACAACAGGCACACAACGACAACAACGCTAGTGACACTCAATGATGGAAGCGGCAGCTGTAGTGACCTGCGTGTGTGTTGTTGACCCCTCCAGGTGACCTTTAGGGAGGGGTCGTTGTCGTTGGATGTCAGCGAGTCCGTATGAGAGGTCAGCGTGGCCGTGTCCCGTCTGCTGACATGTGACGACGGCTGTTGCAAGGTGGCAAATGTGCTGACCCTCCGGATGACCTCTCGTGTGCCTGGCGCACTCGAGCAGCAGGAAGGGGGTCTCCAAGCAGCGGTCCGAGGGTCTCCTCCATCGCAGCTTTGTCGTACCGTCAGTTGGCTTGCTTTGATCCGCTGCACCTTGTCCCCGAGCTGCCTGCTTGGGCATTATGCAGTGGGTGGCTCTCTCTGGCTCTTCCTCACGCGGCCTCGAGGTCATGCTGGGGGGGGCCGGATAGTCGGTCGCAGGTCCGCGTGTGCTGACGGCGGACGCGTTGCGGTATTGTCGGCCTCAGACAAACCGTGTGGGTATCCATCCCTGTGCGCTCGGACGCACCACAGGCGTGAGGAGGATGCTGATCCGGGGTCAGAGGTCACGTGACTCAAGCAGGATTGGCACCATCTTTTTGACCGCTCCAGCGGGCTGCGTGCCATCTTTTTTACTGCGAGCTGGATGTGTTGTGGACCTCAATGTTCATTAAAATTGTGTTAATCCTCACTGACATTCTTCTTTTTTGTGGCAAAAAATGGGGAGTGAACCTCTGCACTAATGTGGTTGCATATTTTATAGCAACATTGCTGCTAGTGGGCATGGTGAAGCCGAATTAGCCCAGTGACCTTCAGGGTCATTTGAAGTCAAATCGGGGCCAGCCATTTTGTGGTTGTCATGGCGACTCACCTATGGTGTCCAGGTGTCTCACCGAGGGGTCCGGGGCCTCCAGGCGCGTGCAGGGTCCAATATACACGGCAAGAGAACATTTTGGAAGCAGCAAGAGGTTGTGCAGGTTCAAAAATATTGGTTATTGTGAACCAATAGCAGCGAGCTACCGCTAATTAGCTGTGGAGCTAAGTAGGCCACAAGCCACAGCCAGACCAAAATAGTGCTCAAAAATTTGAAAAATAAATAAATGAAAAGATAATAATTACCATCCATTAGAACAGGCAACGTTTCGACTTTATTGAGTCTTCATCAGGCCTAAGGATGTACAAACAGAATGAGAGGCAGCCAGGCCTCCCGGAGGCATGCATTCCAGCCGGGAGCTGAACTTTTTTTTTTTTTTTTTTTTTTTTTTAAAGGTTTATTTATAAATTTCAACAATTACAAACAGTAAGACAAACAGCAATATACAACATTATAAAACATTATGAAAACAGTACAAAACAGCGCCAGGGGGTTGTAAGTTCAATATAATAAAAAAAAGAAAACAAACATATATATATAAATAATAAACTTAATGCAAAAACGTAGGCTTATTCAAGATTCATCAAACAATTTAAATTTGGAACACAGCATCATCGTTTTCACAGCGTTTTTGTTGTTAGAGGTAGAGAATGTTTAAAGGGAAAGTTCCAGATCTTTTTTAAAGGCACAAAAGATAGGACGGGTATTAAGAAACTTACATTTAAGAATATAAAACTTAGCTAATAAAATAATGAGGTTGCAAAGGTATAATTCCTTTTCAAATTTTTGTTCATACAGTGATAAACCAAAAATCACATCTTTAAAGTAAAGCACACATTTGTCATAAATATTGTCCAGGATGAAGCGACAGATGCCTGCCATAGTGATGGAGTGTTTTCACAAGTATAAAACAAGTGGTTAACAGTCTCTGGGTGCATGTTACAAAAGGTGCAGGTGACATCAATGTCCTTTTTGTATCTAACCATCACAGTCTTTACAGGGTAATAGCGATGGATGATTTTAAATGATATCTCTTTGACTTTGTTGCTAAGTAAATACCTGTTAGGAAGGGACCACGTTTTGGTCCAACAGATGTCATTTACAACATTATTCCATAAGGAAATGACATAGGAGACAGACACACAATCATTTTGGAATAAGCTGCGGATTTTTCTGTTATTTTTTTGATCAAAGCAAAGTTTCCCCACATGAGTGTCAAGTGGATCATTCAGAATTTTTACAGCAGAAAGAGGAGGTGTGTAAGCCATGTACAACATAATAACACCTGTTGGAATGTACAACATAATAACACCTGTTGGAATGTACAACATAATAACACCTGTTGGAATGTACAACATAATAACACCTGTTGGAATGTACAACATAATAACACCTGTTGGAATGTACAACATAATAACACCTGTTGGAATGTACAACATAATAACACCTGTTGGAATGTACAACATAATAACACCTGTTGGAATGTACAACATAATAACACCTGTTGGAATGTACAACATAATAACACCTGTTGGAATGTACAACATAATAACACCTGTTGGAATGTACAACATAATAACACCTGTTGGAATGTACAACATAATAACAGGTGTTGGAATGTACAACATAATAACAGGTGTTGGAATGTACAACATAACAACACCTGTTGGGATGGCATCAAATACAATAGCAAATTGTTTGGGAGTCACAGGTATCTTAAATTGGTTGAGAAATTCTCGGTAATTAAAAAGTTGACCTTCCTTATTGAAAAGCTGACTCACTAAAATAATGTTATTGTTAAACCAATTGTTGAGGAAAAGAGATTTCCTTTTGTAACATATGTCTTTATTGTTCCAGATGAAATATTTGGTAGGTGAAAAACTGTGCTTGTATACAAGAGACCATGCTAGAAGGGCTTGTTTGTGGAAGTTTGAGAGCGCAACTGGAATCCTGTCAATGTTATAATTACACAATAGCAAAAATGTTAGGCCTCCAAGGTTAGAGAATACATGATGAGAAATAAAGTTCCAAATTGAGGTAGGGTCTTTCAAGTAGTGTCTTATCCAATTAATTTTAAAGGTGTTGTTTAGTGTAGTGAAGTCAAGAAAGTTTAGACCACCCTGATTGTAATTGTTCATTATAACAGATTTCTTAATATAATGAATTTTGTTTTTCCAAATAAAGTCAATCAATATTTTGTCAATAGTTTTACATATTTTTTGGTGAACATCTAAAGAAATAGCTGCATACGTAAGCCTGGAGATACCTTCTGCTTTGGAAAGTAAGGTTCTGCCTTTTAAGGATAAATCTCTCTGTAGCCATTGGTTAAATCTTTTCTTAGTTTTTTCTACAATTGGATTGAAGTTCAATGCCAATCTAGAGTTTTGATTTTTAGTGATATGTATTCCTAGGTAATTAATACTATCCTTAACTGGAATTTGAGATACAGACATCATTTCACATCTCTTCACAGCCATTAGTTCACATTTATTCACATTTAGACGGAGACCAGAAGCCAAGGAAAAAACATGAATCACATCCAAGGCTAGGGGAATTTGAGAAGAGTCTTTCAAAAAGAGTGTTGTGTCGTCAGCCAGTTGGCTGATAATTATTTCTCTGTCTAATACAGAAATCCCCTTTAAATGACTAGTTTTTATATGAACCGATAACAGTTGGGTGGCTAACAGAAATAAATATGGAGAAATAGGACAACCTTGCCGTATCACACGTTTTAACTCCAATCTTGGAGATGTACCAGATTTGAGCTTTATAGAACTATTACCATTGCAGTACAAAGTCTTAATTGTTTTGCGGAAAAAATTGCCAAAGCCAAATTTCTCAAGTGTCCTGAATATAAATTCATGTTCGATGGAGTCAAAAGCTTTGTAAAAGTCCAGGAAAAGAAGGAAGCCTTCATCATGAATGACCTCTGGGTAATCCAGAATGTCAAGTACAAGCCTGATATTATTAGATATGTGTCTTCCTCTCATAAAACCTGACTGTGTCTCATCAATTATGTCATCCAGAACCAATTTTAAACGTTTAGCAAAAATAATAGCTACAATTTTATAGTCATTGTTTAGAAGGCTAATTGGACGCCAATTATCAATGATTAGTAAATCTTTGTTTGGCTTGGGTATAAGGGTAATAAGGCCCTGTGTTAAAGTTGGAGGAAAGGCACCTGTATCAATACTTTCACAAAATACTTCTAATAAGAAAGGGGCTAGCTCTTCTGAAAATATTTTATAGAATTCAGATGTAATACCATCCACTCCAGGAGATTTGTTATTTTTTAAACTATTAATTGATTCCACTACTTCCTTGAGACAGATTGGACGGTCACAGAATACTTGGTCAGCTGTGCTGATTGATTTAGTTTCAGTTAAGGTATCCATAAACTTAACAGCATCACTTTCAGAGTATTGACTATTGTATAATGTTTTGTAAAATTGAGAACAAAAATTTGCAATCTGTTTTGCGTCATTGCAAACCACATCATTTATTTTCAATTGATCAATGGTGTTATTTTGAGCCTGCCATTTTTCTAAACGAAAGAAATACGCAGAGTTTTGTTCACCTTCCTCCAGCCATTGTTTTCTAGATCTTACAAAAGCTCCTTCTGCTTTTGATTGATACATTTTGTCTAATTTATTTTGGTTTTCTAAGAGACTTTCTTTTTCTTCTGCTGACATATTATCTGGACATAAAGAGGATAATGCAGTAATGATGGAAATCACATTTTCCTCCTCAGAACGCTTATTCTTAGCTAGATTGCTGCAATATTTTCTAATAAATTTACCTACCTCATATTTAAGGAGTTCCCAATTAGTAAAATAATTATTTTGGGTTTTGGCTTTATTAAGAAAAATTTTTATTAGATCTTTAATCCTAATTTTAACTGCTTCATGACATAAAACTGAACAGTTGAGTTTCCAGTATGAGCTTTTTGAAGGATTGTGAGAGGGATGTAAAGAGATGTGAATCTGAATAGCCCTATGATCAGTCAAAGGAGTGGAGAGAATTTGAACAGTAACACAGTTTTGAAGTGATTTAGAAATGAACCACATGTCTATTCTAGACTTTTTTGAACCTGATTTATTGGACCAGGTAAAGGATGTCTTATTCTGATTTTTATATCTCCAGGCATCAATTAAATCAAACCTTTGCATTAATAACTTCAGATTTGAGCTGACACTACTTTGAGAGCCTGGTGGCCATCTATCAAGTGAATTGTCAATGACAGTATTCAAGTCACCTCCCACAAGTATATAAGCATTTGGAAATTTGGCAAGCCAGTGTAAAATCTTATTTTGCACTTCATTGACAATACTATTTTGTCAGGCACAGAGTTATATCCATACATGTTAGCAACTATAAAGTTTGTTTTCTGAATCTCAAAAACCTGACAAATATAATGGCCATTTTTATCATAATCACTATGATGCAATAAGACTCCTGTAATTTAGTTTTTGAATGTGCCAACTCCTCCAGAACGCTGTGATGCATGAGAGCAATATATCTCATTACCCCATTGAGATCTCCAAAACTTGACATCATCATTCATACTGTGTGTCTCCTGTAAAAAACATAAATCTGTTCTACATTGTTTAAGAAATAAAAATAAAGCTTTGCGTTTCAAGTTCTGCCTTAACCCCCTGGCGTTGAGAGAAACTATAGATAAAGACAGATTTAAATAAAAAAACGATTGGAATTAGAAAATGCTTTGAGTTAGAAACAAAGCAACTAGACGCTGCGGGAACAACATCATATGAAAGTTCAGAAAGTGCAAAAAAAAAAAAACTGGCTGGTGCGTGAGTTGTGACTCCTCATCTATCCATCCTTTTCTTTTACCAAAGTACAGTCAACAGAAAGTTAAAGCCTGAAAGGTGTATCTTCAGATTGGAGGAAGGATTTCTTTTTTCTCAATAAAAGCACGACCGCCTACAAAATAGGCGATTTTCCCTGCCTTGCGAGCTTCATCTACCAGTGGCCATAACTTCATTCTTGCATCTCTGTCGACTTTGCAGAGATCCTCGGCGAAGCGTAATCCGTTGTCTCGTAGGTAGGAGGAATTCTTGGCAGCGGCCCAAATTGCAGCTCTGTGCACACGGGAGGAAAACTGCAGCAAAACACACCTGTTACCTTTCGGTTTCTTCATTCCAACGCGGTGCACGGTGTCGATAACATTAGGGAACCGTTCAGCATCGGACGGCAGCAGAGCCTGGCAAACTCGGATCACCTCTTCACGTAAAACTCTGTCCTCCACACGCTCGGCCACACCATGCAGTTTCAGGTTCCATCGTCTTGAATATCTCTCCATCTCGGTGATGCGTTCTTGAAGTGTATTGATTAGCTTCTTGTCCCCCTCCACAGCCCGTTCCAGCCCAGGCACTCTCCCTATAATCTCGCTTACTTGTTTGCAAATTTGTTCTACTTTGGCATTTCCGCTAGCAATTTGAATAGCATTGGCCTGGATCAACTTTTTCAACTCTTCCGAGCGGGCCTCCGAGCGGGCGCTCAGCTCATCCGAGCGGGCGCTCAGCTCATCCGAGCGAGCATTAATTAGCGCGGATAGCGTAGCAACAATGTCACTGTTGTTCATTTCATCTTTACCTTTCTTGGTGGGAGGCTTCTCCGGTGTTACTGGTAGGGAAGGGAGATTTTCTTCACTAATGAGATGCACTTTCATGTTTTCACCGATGAAATAGTCATGGCAGTTCTTGAATAGCAAGTTTGAGTGTCCGGTTGTATCGTTATCCGCCATTTTCTTCGCTTTATCTTTCCTTTTCGAGCCAGAAGACATCGCCAAAGTTCGAAGAAGCAGTCGTCAAAGTCCAGCCAAAAGTATCATAAAACGATCCAAATACTATAAATAAACTATTTAGGCTTTTTATAATTATGCACGACCAGTTTTTGCAAGGTTATATTCCTTTTTTTAGATGCTGCTCCCGCATGTAGGACCGTTCACGGCGCCATCTTGGATCCTCCCTAAAATATTCTAATTTAACAAAACGTGAAGTCACAGAATGCCGTCAAAAAGTTACCTTCGCGCATGCGCGGATCCCGGCCCTTGACGTATAATTACTATACGAAAAGGTATATTATAAACAGAGGTCACAACATCAGAACTATATAGTTAGTTGTTAAACTTTTTCTTTTATATTCAACAATTTTACACATCCATTAGCATGAATAAAACATGTCAATGAAAGGGTTAAAAGCACATAAAAAAAGAGTATTCCAAATAATAAAAAACTATGATACAATTTTAAAAAAAGGGTTAAATTAAGTCACTTTCAAACTTTTTAATAAAGATGTATGTTTAAGGGTTTTTGTACTTTTAACCATTTCTGCATATTTATTTGATAGTTTTACCGTTTAGCCAATTAGAAAACGTTTTTTCTTTCAGAAATCAACATTTATGCATACAAAAATTTGCTTGCAGCATAAAAATGTTGACAAACATTTATATGTTACTGTCATTCACATATGTGTCAAATTTGATCTCTTTTATTGTGAATGGGGACATCTCCACATCCTTAGACATGTTTGTCAACACTATTGTGCTGCAAGCAACTATTTTTATACATAAATGTCGATTTCTGAAGTTAAAACCTACATGTTTTAATTGGCTTAATGGTTTCAAATTACCAATTATTTCTTGGAAAATGATTAAAAGTACCAAAAACTTTAAATTGATATCATTATTGAAAACATTTAAGGTGATTGAATGTAGCCTTTTTTTCTCTATAATTTGTGTATTTTATCACATTGTTTTATTATTTCTAATACTGTATTTGCTTTTATTTTATTTCCTTGACATGTTGTGTTAAAGTCATAATTTGCTCAACCTGATGTGTAAAATTGTTGAATATGTTGAAAGTGCCTTAACTTTTATTCACATGTGGACATGTTTGTTGTTCAAAAAAAATAGTGTGTATTTATTTGTTTGTTTGTTTGTGATTGTTTCCATTGCAGGAAATGTAGTCTTGATTTAATTTATTCTTATTTTTTTTGCCAGCCTTTATGTTTTTTTTTTAAAGGGTGCTCACATGCCTGCAAATGATTAGCTAGTCCTGGGCTTGAAAATGTCTTTCCTTATAGCCCGTGTGTCGTATAGCGACTGAAGAGTAGTTACAAACTGAATAGCCAGCAGCCTTTAGGCAATAAACCTAGCGTAATGGAAAAAAATAACAAAAACTGCTAATTAATGACTTTATAAGCAACACGTTAGGTTACTACATACAGGAAAAATTAATCTGCATACTCTCCAAATTTAAAATGCTGAATATCTTTAAAAAAAAGTGACACTAGTGCAAAGGCAAACCAAGTTTAAATGGTATTTGAACCAATATGATATCAAAGGAGCTAGGCATTTTTGAAGCTCAAAACTTGTCGCTTTTTAAGACTAAGAAAATAAGTGAGCTACTTTTTGGAAGGTGAACTACAAAACATGATAAATGCATGAATAAAAAGTCAGTAACTTAAAGAAAATCACTTCATTCAATATTTTAAAACTTGATAGATTATATATTTTATTATTTAATGAACCAAGTACTGACGTTACAATAAACAATAGCTGTAACTTCCATATTTTGTTGAATTTTCAAACAGGGTTTTACAGTGAATAATTTAGCACTTGTATACCACTATCGGACCATAGCAGAGGACTTTTTTCCGGGTGAAATGTTACAATGGTTTTGTTTGTCTGAGGCGGCGCCGGCAGCCTTACAAAAAGATTTTATGGAAGCTTATAAATCATGATAGGATGCGTAGACTGACTTCATATTTCAGGATTATACAGAAAAAATGTATACAATAGTCTTAAATTATGAGTAAAGAAATTAAAACTTAGCTTTGGGTATAATTTGATACGATCTTGAGATGTAAACATTTTGCGTGTTGATTTATTCTACTTCTTCAGCTTAGAGTTGTGAATTTCCACGTCTCTGCTTTTCAGTTGCTCTGAAAATAACCCCACGCACAGGAAGCAACGATGCACAACGCAAACCACCGCTGCAATGGAGATAAGTAGGTCAGCGGCCTCGAGCACTTTACACCTGTTGTTTCAGGTACCAGCATACCGTATTTCCTTGAATTGCCGCAGGGCATATAGTATGCGCCTGCCTTGAATTATTGCCGGGTCAAACTCGCTCCCCCAAAAAATTAGCGCATGCTTAGTATTACCGCCTGGTCAAACTCGTGATGTCACGAGTGACACTTCCCCTGTCATCATTTTCAAAATGGAGGAGGCTGATTTTAATACCGGTAATTTGAAATCGCATAAAGGGAAGAAGACTAAGAGCTATTTAGTAGGGGTGCAACAGTACACAAAAATTACGTTTTGGTACGTACCTCGGTTTAGAGGTCACGGTTCGGTTCATTTTCGGTACAGTAAGAAAACAACAAAATATACCTTTTTTGGTTATTTACCAAATTTGTAAACAATGGCTTTATCCTTCTAACATGAGGAAAACTATAATAATTCTGCCCACGTTAATCCACATTAAACTGCCTCAAGTTGTTGCTGTGATTAAATAAAATGAAAAAACCTTTCTTCTACATATAAAAAGTGCAACATTAAACAGTTTCCATTGAAACTGTTTAATGTCAACTCATCATGCTTAATTTATTACAGTATTTGGGAAGCCTGTAGTTGACTTTTATTATGTACATGTTGTATTTTTATCAACATGCGATAGCAGGGACCCTGCTATCCAAAACTAGGCTGCTACATTACTAATGATTCATGTAACTATTGCTGAAAAATAGTACAATAGCAATGGGAGAGACTATTTATCCCTAAACACGATGGAGTTCAATGAAATAACAGACAGACAGGGCTTTGCTGCCCCTAGCACACACACACACACACACACACAGCAAAATGAGCTAAAGTTACGCTAAAAGCTAATTAGCCTTCACCTCAAACCTATACTGTGAGCTACCTGATCTGCAGTTTAAGTTTCTAGAAGGTCAACGGGCTCATAGTGATGTTTGTAATAGTTGTGACTGGGAAGTGTTAAGTATAATTTGGGTAGAGTCCGCTGCTCCCCTGCTAAACGAATATCTCTGCTCGACGCTAAAGCATTGATTACATCGCTCTTAATACACACTGCTGATTGGCTATTACATCGCTCTGAATACGCACTGCTGATTGGCTTTGTATGTAACCAATCAGATGGTTGTGTGGGCAGGACAATGCTGGGTGCTCACTGCTGAGACAGAGGCAGAAAGCATAGCAGCTTGTGAAGACTTCTGCTTCCAAACTCGTTCGGTACGCCCGCGTGCCGAACCGAAACCCCCGTACTGAAACTGTTTAATACAAATACACGTACCGTTACACCCCTACTATTCAGTAGGATTTAAGATCCAAGCTTACATCACACTCAGATTTTTACTGCATACCTTTGGTAAGTGTCGGAGTGAGAAGAGGTTTTAAAATAATGTGCGCATGCTTACTTTTACCGCATGCCTTTGGTAAGCGCAGGAGTGAGAGGAGGTTTTAAATTAATTAGCACACCGGCGGCAATTCAAGGAAATACGGTATAACATATATCGCCATTCAGACTATAAATGCATAAATGCTATCCGTTTTGGGCCATATTACCCAGCAAGACTTGTGCGCTTATTATTGGAGGACATTTAGCTTTTATGTTTAGACATTTCCACAAGTGAACGCATTGCAGGACGGTTCATAATGAATATTTTGTGAAAGTTCATTTTGCCCACCGTTGCTGCTCTGGACACCCTATTAGTAAATGTGAAAAATATAGGCAGAAAAATGTGCTACGTTGAACCACCTAGGGCTGGGCGATATTGCCTTTTTGTAATACTGCAATATTTTTAGGCCATATCGCGATATACGATATATTTCTCGGTATTTTGCCTTAGCCTTGAATAAACACTGGATACATATAATCACAGCAGTATGGTGATTATTCTCCATACTGCACTAATATATGCTACTTTTAAAACTTTCATGCAGAGAAGGAAATCACAACTAAGTCAATTGACCAAAACTGTATTTATTCAACTTTTCAAATGATGCTACATATTAGCAGTAATGCTACTTTTGGTAGCAACGCTTGTGCTCCACACATAACAAATTAAAGTTGTCTATTCGACATATTTCCGATTGAAGCCGAACCACCGCCAGACGATGGACCCCGTGCTGTTTTTCTTGGGAATTAATTCATTCATTTGTTACGAGATTCGCACCTTCGTTCTCTTGCAACAACCCGCTAGCATCACAGCTAACGTTAGCCACGCCGCTACCTCTCTGCTGGGCGAGGGCGTATACGTATGTGAAGTAAGAGGTGACAGTATGTGACGTATGTAAGAATGTGCGCCTGCTTGTCTGTGAGAAGGAGACACAGGAAAGAGCGAGGAGAGCCTGTAGTGTAATGCCCGCAGCTAAAAACAACTGCGTGAGAACGTCTACTCCAATATTACGATATAGTCATTTTCTATATCGCACAGAGACAAACCCGCAATATATCGCGTATATCGATATATCGCCCAGCTGTGGAACCACCTATGTTGTATTTTTTACTGTAATACTTTGGTACACTTTGTAGTCTATAACACAAAGCTGACACTAAGGCCATGTCCACACGAACAGAGAAACCTAATAAACGCATACATATCTCTGTGTTTAGGCCTCTCGTGTCTTTAAAAATGCAGACTTTTGCAAACGCTGGTCAAAGTGTAGAGTTCCAAAAGTCTCCGCTGAGCGTATGCGTGTACACGGCACAACCGAGACTTGAGATGACGTCACGCTTGTGTCATTTCCAAGCTCAACAACACTGCCTTGCTACCTTGCTACCTTTAAACGCACCATAAGATGATTTATTCTATGTTTGGATGCGCTATTTTCACTCAACATGAATTAAAAAAAGATTCATTAAAATGGGCTTGGTGACACTCCCGTCAGCGCAAATGACAGTCAGCTGTTTTGGATGTGATGGCTGTGGAACCTCCACCTGATGGCACAACTTTGACAAGCAAGACTTTTTGCTCTGTGTCATAAGAAAGGTGCAACATTATCTTATGTTTTTAGTCCTTGTTTAACGACAAGTCATGAAGTGAACTTACGTGTCTTGCTTCCATTATTGTAGATTGAGCCGGGCGCGACCGCACACACACAAAAAGAGCGACCAAGCAGAAACAAAAAAAACAATGTAACGTCATCCTTGTAATTTGTACTGATGTGAAAGACAATATACACTTCATCATCCATGTACCATATCATTATATCCATGAATAAATGCTTTATAATTCCCTCAAACATGCAAAATGGTTTCCTTAGTGCGTGCTGATTTAAAAAGGGGCCAAAGCGTAACAGGCTGCTACAGTGGCTCGAGCTGCTGCACTGAAGGAAAAACACATCTTGCAACTGGAGGAAACAAAGCTTTAAGCAAAGACGGAGAAAATGCAACTGGAGGGAACAAAGCTTAAAGCAAAGATGGAGCAATTGGAGTTGGAAGCAGATCTCGCAGCATCAACTGCTAAAATACAAATCCTTCAAAGTGATTTAATTCATGAAAGTAATGAGGTGACTCAGGAACCCATGACTGAGTATTATGATTCTCACCATGAAAGAGAAACTATGGCGAGCAATGTGGACTTTATAGAGTTTGGTGTAATACACAAAACCCCACTTCACCAAACCATCTTAAGTGTCCACACACCTCTCCCTAAAAGGAACACCAGCACATCAGAAGATCTAAATAAACCTCAAAACAAAAACGCAATTAAAAAACACAAGACCCAGAGTGTAAATCAGACTCATAATAAATCACTCTGCACAAGATAATGTGGTTATTAATGCTGCTCATGATAACTTGGAAATGGTTATTCAAAGACATAGTGAAATCGTAAAACTCATTGTCTCACAGCAAAAACTCTACTACCAGCTAGAGAGATGTCTGTTTGATGGTAACCCACTGGCATATCAGTCTTTTATCCATGCATTTGAACACTTGATTGAAGACAAGACTGAGAATCATCAAGACCGACTCTACTACTTTGAACAGTTTGCATCTGGTTTGCCAAGAGACTTGGTTCACAGCTGTTTGCACATGGAAGCCAGTAGGGGCTATAATGAAGCAAGGCGCCTCTTAAAGGAACACTTTGGAAATGAGATGAACATTTCGGGAGGTTACTTGGAAAAAGCCTTGAATTGGACAGCAATTAAAGCTGAGGATGGAAAAATGCTTCATGCATATGCAATGTATTTGAGAGGATGCTGTAATGTAATGCAAGATTTACAGCATTTGGAGGAACTTGATATCCCATCAAACCTAAGGCTGATTACATCCAAACTACCCTACAAACTCAGAGAAAAGTGGCAAAGCACAGCTTATGAGACACAATAGAGGACTGGCAGGAGAATCAGATTCAACAATTTTGTGTATTTTCTAGAAATGCATGCCAAGATGCTTTTGGATCCATTGTTTGGAGACATTCAGGACCAAATAACAAAAAGGCCTCTTCCAAAAAGCACAAGTGGACTAAAACCAATTAGAGGCATAAACAGCAGCTTTGCTACTTCAGTAGCTGTGAATACAGAGTCAGCAGGAAGCGCTGTAAAATACTCTGTTCCACTGCAACCTGCTCAAACCACACCCAGTGGTATCATCCCTTTATGTAGTATTTTAATGGCAAACATGCTCTGATTGACTGCTCACAATTCAAAACACAGTCACATAACGAAAAGATTGATTTAACCCTAATCCACTTCCTCCTCCCATGATTAAGAAGACAGGACAGCTGGGCGCTCCCTTTGTCTGTCTGTCATGATGGAGTGAGGAGTGAAATAGTTTTTTTTTACCACGAAAAAAGTTATTTTGGTTATGTAGAAAGTCAACCACAAAGAATATTTTTTGTTTGTGAAAATAAATAATCAACATTTTGAATCTAGAAATATCTCCGCGAGTGCTTAAGGAATTTAGTGAGTATTAAACCTTCTCTTGAAGGCTACTCGGCTATCTTTATTTTAGTTTTTTCGAAACTTTTTGGAACGACAGAGTAGCCGTAACAGTTCCAATAGTTTTGTTCACCTAAAAGTGTTGTGTTCCATTACAAATAATATTATCTTATAAGTTGTGTATCAGATCCAGATGTAAATACTTGGAAATGAAAGCTAAAATGTTGATCTCTTGTCTTATATTCATCTTTTGATGTCAAACCCAAATGTTTTCAGTCTACAACAAAAATAAAGGAACTGGCCTCACTGTTCCAATACTTTTGGAGGGCACTGTATAAGTGTTTCTATCCTTGGACTGTAGTACATCAATACTTACACTTATTCTAAAGATAGTAAATGATCCAAGTCTTTCTCTCCTTGTATTTGTAGCACACCATTACTTAAACTGACTTCTATTGATAGCATATACAGTTGTGGTCAAAATTATTCAACCCCCACACAATTTAGGTGTTTTAGCAAGTTGGACATTTATTCCTTATTTTGTTTATAGTCATATCAAATAAAGATGTATCAAATAGACAAATGCAACTTAAATTGTAACACTGTATTTTACAAAATACCAAAAAAGGACATTTTTCTTAATATCTCATTGACAAAATGATTCAACCCCCTGGTTACATGCATCTTTAGTACTTAGTAGAACAGCCTTTGGCAGTAATGACATCCTTCAAACGTGATACATAACCGGACACAAGCTTCTTGCAAGCATCTACAGGTATTTTAGCCCATTCCTCTTGGGCAAAGGCCTCCAGTTCATTCATATTCTTGGGCTTGCGTGCTGCAACTGCCTTCTTCAAGTCCCACCACAGCTTTTCTAGAGGATTTAGGTCTGGTGACTGTGAAGGCCACTCCAGAGTCTTCCAGCCTTTCTTCTGCAACCACTCTGATGTTGATTTGGAGGTATGCTTGGGATCCTTGTCCTGTTGGAAGGTCCAACGTCTCCCAAGCCTCAGCTTCCTCACTGACTTCATGACATTTGCAGCTAATATATCCTGCTAGGAAATAGAATTCATAATGCCTTGAACGCGCTGGAGATTCCCGGTACCTGAGGCAGAGAAACACCCCCAGAGCATGATTGACCCCCCACCATGCTTAACAGTAGGCAAGGTGTTCTTCTCTTTGTAAGCTTCATTTTTTCTCCTCCAGACATAACCTTGATTCATAGGCCCAAAGAGTTCCAGTTTTGTCTCATCACTCCATAGAACAGTTTCCCAAAAACTTTGGGGTTTCTCCAGATGATTTTTGGCATACTGGAGTCTATTTTTCTTGTGCCTGGTAGTCAGAAGTGGTGTGCACCTGGGAGTTCTGGCATGGAGGCCTTCATCTCGTAGTGCGCACCTTATTGTCTGGGACGAAACCTGCGTTCCCCCCTCTGCAATGTCCTGTTGTAGTTCCTCAGCTGTTACCCGGGGGTTTTTCACCACTGTACGCTCCAAATACCGGACAGCAGTTGCACACAGCATCCTCTTTCTACCACGCCCAGGTAGTGTTTCCACTGTGTCTTTAGCTTTAAACTTGCAAATTATGCTCCCAACTGTGTCTCTTGGAATGTGTAATGTCTTTGCTATTTTCTTATATCCATATCCTTTCTTATGAAGAGAAATTACCTCCTTTCTTGACTTCTTTGACTACTCCCTGGACTTCACCATGTTGCAAATACACCATTGACCCACTACAAGAAGCTGAGCGTCACAGTCTTTTTCAATCAGTTTAATTTTGCTCTTTATGCTTCTAATCACATCTACAGGTGTTTTCAACACCTGATTGAAAATATCTTATTCAAATTATGTTCTTAAGAGTTATGATCTTCAAGGGGTTGAATAATTTTGTCACTGAAATATTAAGAGAAATGACACTGTTTGGTATGTTACAACATATAATGTTGTAATTCAATTTGCATTTGTCTACTTAATGCATCTTTATTTGATATGACTATAAATAAAATACGGAATAAATGTCCAACTTGCTAAAACACCAAAATTGTGTGGGCGTTGAATAATTTTGATCACAACTGTAAGTGTTTCTATCCTTGTCATGTACTTTCTCCTAAAGGTAGTATACTATACAAGTATTTCAGTACATCAATACATACACTTTCTTCTAAAGATAATATATTATACAAGTGATTCTGTCCTTGTACTGTAGTACACTTTATTCTAAATATAATAGTAAACTAAGTATTTCTGTCCCTGTACATCAATACATAGTTTTTTTTGTAAAGATAGTATATAAGTGTTTCTGTCCATCAATACTCACTATTTCCCATAAAGTTCAAAATTATATAAGTGTTTCTATCCTTGTACTGTAGTACATCAATGCTTACACTTTCTTCTAAAGGTAGTGTTTTATAGAAGGTAGTGGAATTAGTTATCATGTACAATATGTATATACGGGATATTTTTAACTCCATGTTATACATGTATGTTTGTCTCCTCATTCAAAGGGCTTCCAAAGAAGAGGTGGACCCAAAGGAGACATTGTGAGTATCACTTTTGTTTGTGAATGATTGGAGCCTTCAATATGAAACACTAACAACTATTCTGTTTTCTGCTTGAAGGTAGACTCCGACGTGGAGGGGCTAGCTGGTGAGAAAGGGGAAAAGTAAGACCAGTCATTTTGAACTTTCTGAAGTTGACCTGTTGATATTTAAATATTGAAAGCAAAGACAAATAATATACTATTTGACTGAGACCCATTTTGGGTCCCTAAGACTTTTAACAATCAAGGAAAGACCTTAAGGTTTTAAAAACCAAAATGGCCCCTACATTCGTTAACTTTTAAGTGTGCGGCCCTTTGTGGTAAAGTTTTGGACATCCCTTGTTTCGTTTTAATGAATAGCTGAGCAGAAAGGAATCTTGTATAGATTATACATTAATAGTACTTTAAAACATTTTTTTTATTAAAGTGAGTCATTGTGTTTCAGTATTTTTGCCCTGCCACTTGTAGGAACCCTCATTCTGCATGTTTTTGTACAAACTATTGTTGGACAATCTTTCAACGCTGCATTCAAACATTTTCATAGTTGAACCTTAGATGTAGAAACACAAATGTTTCTGGGTGCTGTGCTTACTAAACGGAGGAAAACAAATCTAAAGGACAAGAACTTGCAATTTTTAGAATCAGTATCTCATGATTGTTTGGGTGTGACAGGGTATGTCTGGAGAATCTGGCACTAAAGGACAGGTGAGTTGTGTATGATCATGTGTTAAGTAAATATACACTTCATGCACTTGTATGTGTTTGCAGCACAGAGTGAGGAGACCTTGGACATAATGGTCCAACATGGAGACTCTGGGAAGCCAGGTGATGTAGGACCCCCTGGACTGCCTGGTCCTCAGGGGTTGAACGGCATGAGCGGTGTGCATGGCAGGCCGGGTATTGAGGGTCCACCGGTGAGTCCACTCACTGTTTGGGAAATGTAATGGTTGTCACTTTTACACAATGTTGTTCTTCTCTTCAGGGACAAGATATATCTGACCAGCATATTATTGATGTGGTATAAAGAATGTTGCAAGGTGAGCTTTACCACTCTAATTTCCCTCCCAAAAAATAATCAATTGCTTGTTATTGTAAACAAAAACTCTATTACATATGTAAAGTTTCAGTTCAATATGTCAAAATTGAAAATGACAGTTAGCCAAAATCAAATCAAAACCGAAAATGTTGGAAGATGTGTGGAGATGTGGTGGAGAGGTTAGGGTTAGTGTTTTATAGGAAGGAATAAGTTATTGTGTATAACAGGGGTCACCAACGCGGACACCCTAACCCTAACCCTAACACGTAAGGACCAGATGAGTAGCCCGCTGGCCTGTTCTAAAAATAGCTCAAATAGCAGCACTTACCAGTGAGCTGCCTCTATTTTTTAAATTATATTTATGTACTATCAGGGTTAGGGTTAACCCCAACTCTCGCTTTGCTCGACATTTTTAATTCTAAGAGACAAAACTAAAATTTAATTAGAAAATCCAAGAAAATATTTTAAAGACCCTGTCTTTTTACTTTGCTTCTTATAACTTTCAGAAAGACAATTTAAGAGAAAAAATACATTCTTGAAAATGATTTTAGGATTTTTAAACACATATACCTTTTTACCTTTTAAATTCATTCCTCTTCTTTCCTGAAAATTTAAAATGTTAAGCCCACCAGGCTGCACCAAACTTTTGGTGCTTTGTTCACACAGAAAAGTACAGTGGTGTATGTGCAGCAACTATGAAGGTTGCAAGCCTGTTTGGTTCCACTTATCTTTGTGAATCAGCCTTTTCTGACATGAACTTCATCAAGAAGAAACACAGAACAAGCCTCACTGATGCACATCTGCAAGACTCACTCAGAGTTGCAGTTTCTAGTTACACAGCAGAGTACAACACACTAGTTAACAGAATGTCATGCCAGGCTTTCCACTAACTGACAAAGAAACATATATCAGATTTGGTGTCCAGTTCAAAGTGTGACATGATGAGAGTTGACTTTTGTATTTTACGTGAGTTATTATTTGTACAAACATGGTGCAAAGTAATTCATGATTTGTTAAAAAATGTTAGTGGCTAGCTAACCTTAACCCTAAATCATTAAGATCAGTTTTTCCACATAATATTTATTATTAATAATAACATAGAGCTAAAGGTAAATGTAGCAAATTGGCTACTATTTTTGGCAATTTATTTAAGTGTGTAACAAACTGGTAGGCTTTCGCATAAATCAGTACTCAAGAAGTAACCCTTGGTTTCAAAAAGGTTGGTGCCCCCTGGTGTATAAGATGTATGTATGGTATATTTTTAATCTCTACATTATACAGTTCCTAAATGAATCTCTTTTTTTGTGACAGAGAGGCTGGCGGCAGCAGTAGCAGTGAGCACTAAAAGGGCTGTGCCGTTGAACAACCGGCTATTCTGGTCCTCCGTGATTAATGGTTCCACAAGGACCACATGATTTGCCTGGTTCCCGAAGAATTCCTGGAACAATGGGAGCTGACAGACGGATTGGAAACACAGGTCTTAAAGGTAGGGACATGTTTAGTTTCATCTACAGTAATGTGTGTGTATACATATGCTTACATATACATATTTAAACATGAGTATACATTTGTACTAATGTGTACATATGTATGCACTTTTTTTTTAGTCAGTATAAAAACGTACAACGAATTGGGGTTAGGGTTAGAGGGTTAACCCTAACCCCAACCCTAACCGACTGTCTTTCTATGCCTAAAACCTACCCTCTAACCCTAACCATAACCCCAACCCTAAACGACTTTCTTTCTATGCCTAAATGCTACCCATCTCGCTTTCTCTTTAAATATAACCCTAAATCCTTACCCCAACCCTAACCACAATCCTAACCCCAACCCTAACCGACTGTCTTTCTATGCCTAAAACCTACCCTCTAACCCCAACCCTAACCGACTTTCTTTCTATGCCTGAATCCTACCCGTCTCTCTTTCTCTTTAAATCTAACCCTAAATCCTTACCCTTACCCCAACCCTAACCGACTGTCTTTCTATGCCTAAGACCTACCCTCTAACCCCAACCCCAACCCTAACCCTAACCCAAATCCTTACCCATACCCCAACCTTAACCCTAACCGACTGTCTTTCTATGCCTAAGACCTACCCTCTAACCCCAACCCCAACCCTAACCCCAACCCTAACCATAACCCAACCCTAACCCCAACCCTAACCCTAACCTTACCCCTACCCTAACCCTTACCCTAACCCAAATCCTTACCCTTACCCCAACCTTAACCCTAAACGACTGTCTTTCTATGCCTAAAACCTACCCCCAACCCTAACCCAACCCTTACCCTAACCCAAATCCTTACCCTTACCCCAACCCTAACCAACTGTCTTTCCATGCCTAAAACCTAACCCAAATCCTTACCCCAACCCTAACCGACTGTCTCTCTATGCCTAAAGCCTACCCCCTGACCCCAATCCAAACCCCAACCATAACCCCAACCCTAACCGACTGCCTTTCTATGCCTAAAACCTACCCCGACCCCAATCCTAACCCCAACCCTAACCGACTTTCTTTCTAGGCCTAAATCCTACCTGTCTCTCTTTCTCTTTAAATCCAACCCTAAATCCTTACCCTAACCCCAATCCTAACCCCAATCCTAACCCCAACCCTAACCGACTGTCTTTCTATGCCTAAAACCTACCCTCTAACCCCAACCCTAACCAACTTTCTTTCTATGCCTAAGACCTACCCTCTAACCCTAACCCCAACCCTAACCCCAACCCTAACCCCAACCCTAACCCCAACCCTAACCCCAACCCTAACCCCAACCCGAACCCTAACCCCAACCCTAACCCCAACCCCAACCCAAATCCTTACCCTTACCCCAACCCTAACCCCAACCCTAACCCTAACCGACTGTCTTCCTATGCCTAAGACCTACCCTCTAACCCCAACCCTAACCCCAACCCAAATCCTTACCCCAATCCTAACCCGAACCCTAACCGACTGTCTTTCTATGCCTAAGACCTACCCTCTAAGCCCAACCCAAATCCTTACCCTAACCCCAACCCCAACCCTAACCGACTGTCTTTCTATGCCTAAGACATACCCTCTAACTCTAACCCTAACCCAACCCAAATCCTTACCCTTACCCTAACCCCAACCCGAATCCTAACCGACTGTCTTCCTATGCCTAAGACCTACCCTCTAACCCTAACCCCAACCCTAACCCCAACCCTAACCCCAACCCTAACCCTAACCCAAATCCTTACCCCAACCCCAACCCTAACCGACTGTCTTTCTATGCCTAATACCTACCCTCTAAGCCCAACCCTAACCCCAACCCTAACCCCAACCCTAACCCCAACCCTAACCCTAACCCCAACCCCAACCCTAACCCTAACCAACTGTCTTTCTATGCCTAAAACCTACCCTCTAACCCCAACCCTAACCGACTGTCTTCCTATGCCTAAGACCTACCCTCTAACCCTAACCCCAACCCTAACCCCAACCCTAACCCCAACCCTAACCCCAACCCTAACCCTAACCCAAATCCTTACCCCAACCCCAACCCTAACCGACTGTCTTTCTATGCCTAATACCTACCCTCTAAGCCCAACCCTAACCCCAACCCTAACCCCAACCCTAACCCCAACCCGAATCCTAACCCCAACCCCAACCCTAACCCTAACCAACTGTCTTTCTATGCCTAAAACCTACCCTCTAACCCCAACCCTAACCGACTGTCTTCCTATGCCTAAGACCTACCCTCTAACCCTAACCCCAACCCTAACCCCAACCCTAACCCCAACCCTAACCCTAACCCAAATCCTTACCCCAACCCTAACCGACTGTCTTTCTATGCCTAATACCTACCCTCTAACCCTAACCCCAACCCCAACCCCAACCCTAACCCCAACCCTAACCCTAACCCCAACCCTAACCCCAACCCTAACCCTAACCAACTGTCTTTCTATGCCTAAAACCTACCCTCTAACCCCAACCCTAACCAACTTTCTTTCTATGCCTAAGACCTACCCTCTAACCCCAACCCTAACCAACTTTCTTTCTATGCCTAAGACCTACCCTCTAACCCCAACCCTAACCGACTGTCTTTCTATGCCTAATACCTACCCTCTAAGCCCAACCCTAACCCCAACCCCAACCCTAACCCCAACCCTAACCCCAACCCTAACCCTAACCCCAACCCTAACCCCAACCCTAACCCTAACCAACTGTCTTTCTATGCCTAAAACCTACCCTCTAACCCCAACCCTAACCGACTGTCTTCCTATGCCTAAGACCTACCCTCTAACCCTAACCCTAACCCTAACCCTAACCCTAACCCTTAGGGTTAGGGTTGGGGTTGGGGTTGGGGTTAGGGTTAGGGTTAGGGTTAGGATTATGGTTAGGGTTAGGATTGGGGGAAGGGGAATGCACAGTCCGTCTGCAGCCCGCCCGGGCGACGCCCACACCAACCCCGGAACCCCCCGAAGACCCTGAAAGATGCGCATGCTGCGTCAGACACTCACAGCCAAATTAGTGACGGGCATGACTGGCCCTGCCATCCAGCGACGCGTTTCGGTCTCTTGACCTCTTCAGGCTGGCTTTGCAATGATAGCAGGACGTGATCGTCTTTTTCACTGCAAGTCTATGCCTACTGGGACACTCCTAATTCCCTAGCAGGTGGGGCACTTCTAATCCCCGAGACTTACGGCTTCTCTATTTGTCTCCACAGCAGGATGTGCTCCATTCGACTGCCGGAGAGTACTGAGCCGTTTTGAACAGGAGGAGAATATATAGGAGGTCTGCAGTGGGCGGGGCTCACGCTCAACACTGCAGTGTCGATGTTTTTGACTCTCCAAACTAATCCTACATTTGTGATGTGTCTACTCGACATGGTGTGTGCATCACAATGTGGACAAACACACAGGTAAGTATCATGGTGTTTATTTAAAGCATTAAAATGTTTGCTTTGATCTTTCTCCCATTCCTGTTTAGTGATGTGTCTGAAACAAGTTTAGGTAATCAACTTGTGGGCCCCAAACAACACACACACCACAACAGAGTCCCCAGAAGGCCCACGAATGATGGGACGCCACCCAGACGGACTGGAGGCACAGGCTTGGTTAGGATTATGGTTAGGGTTAGGATTGGGGGAAGGGGAATGCACAGTCCGTCTGCAGCCCGCCCGGGCGACGCCCACACCAACCCCGGAACCCCCCGAAGACCCCGAAAGATGCGCATGCTGCGTCAGACACTCACAGCCAAATTAGTGACGGGCATGACTGGCCCTGCCATCCAGCGACGCGTTTCGGTCTCTTGACCTCTTCAGGCTGGCTTTGCACTGATTGCAGGACGTAATCATCTTTTTCACTGCAAGTCTATGCCTACTGGGACACTCCTAATTCCCTAGCAGGTGGGGCACTTCTAATCCCCGAGACTTACGGCTTCTCTATTTGTCTCCACAGCAGGATGTGCTCCATTCGACTGCCGGAGAGTACTGAGCCGTTTTGAACAGGAGGAGAATATATAGGAGGTCTGCAGTGGGCGGGGCTCACGCTCAACACTGCAGTGTCGATGTTTTTGACTCTCCAAACTAATCCTACATTTGTGATGTGTCTACTCGACATGGTGTGTGCATCACAATGTGGACAAACACACAGGTAAGTATCATGGTGTTTATTTAAAGCATTAAAATGTTTGCTTTGATCTTTCTCCCATTCCTGTTTAGTGATGTGTCTGAAACAAGTTTCGGTAATCAACTTGTGGGCCCCAAACAACACACACACCACAACAGAGTCCCCAGAAGGCCCACGAATGATGGGACGCCACCCAGACGGACTGGAGGCACAGGCTTGGTTAGGATTATGGTTAGGGTTAGGATTGGGGGAAGGGGAATGCACAGTCCGTCTGCAGCCCGCCCGGGCGACGCCCACACCAACCCCGGAACCCCCCGAAGACCCCGAAAGATGCGCATGCTGCGTCAGACACTCACAGCCAAATTAGTGACGGGCATGACTGGCCCTGCCATCCAGCGACGCGTTTCGGTCTCTTGACCTCTTCAGGCTGGCTTTGCACTGATTGCAGGACGTAATCATCTTTTTCACTGCAAGTCTATGCCTACTGGGACACTCCTAATTCCCTAGCAGGTGGGGCACTTCTAATCCCCGAGACTTACGGCTTCTCTATTTGTCTCCACAGCAGGATGTGCTCCATTCGACTGCCGGAGAGTACTGAGCCGTTTTGAACAGGAGGAGAATATATAGGAGGTCTGCAGTGGGCGGGGCTCACGCTCAACACTGCAGTGTCGATGTTTTTGACTCTCCAAACTAATCCTACATTTGTGATGTGTCTACTCGACATGGTGTGTGCATCACAATGTGGACAAACACACAGGTAAGTATCATGGTGTTTATTTAAAGCATTAAAATGTTTGCTTTGATCTTTCTCCCATTCCTGTTTAGTGATGTGTCTGAAACAAGTTTCGGTAATCAACTTGTGGGCCCCAAACAACACACACACCACAACAGAGTCCCCAGAAGGCCCACGAATGATGGGACGCCACCCAGACGGACTGGAGGCACAGGCTTGGTTAGGATTATGGTTAGGGTTAGGATTGGGGGAAGGGGAATGCACAGTCCGTCTGCAGCCCGCCCGGGCGACGCCCACACCAACCCCGGAACCCCCCGAAGACCCCGAAAGATGCGCATGCTGCGTCAGACACTCACAGCCAAATTAGTGACGGGCATGACTGGCCCTGCCATCCAGCGACGCGTTTCGGTCTCTTGACCTCTTCAGGCTGGCTTTGCACTGATTGCAGGACGTAATCATCTTTTTCACTGCAAGTCTATGCCTACTGGGACACTCCTAATTCCCTAGCAGGTGGGGCACTTCTAATCCCCGAGACTTACGGCTTCTCTATTTGTCTCCACAGCAGGATGTGCTCCATTCGACTGCCGGAGAGTACTGAGCCGTTTTGAACAGGAGGAGAATATATAGGAGGTCTGCAGTGGGCGGGGCTCACGCTCAACACTGCAGTGTCGATGTTTTTGACTCTCCAAACTAATCCTACATTTGTGATGTGTCTACTCGACATGGTGTGTGCATCACAATGTGGACAAACACACAGGTAAGTATCATGGTGTTTATTTAAAGCATTAAAATGTTTGCTTTGATCTTTCTCCCATTCCTGTTTAGTGATGTGTCTGAAACAAGTTTCGGTAATCAACTTGTGGGCCCCAAACAACACACACACCACAACAGAGTCCCCAGAAGGCCCACGAATGATGGGACGCCACCCAGACGGACTGGAGGCACAGGCTTGGTTAGGATTATGGTTAGGGTTAGGATTGGGGGAAGGGGAATGCACAGTCCGTCTGCAGCCCGCCCGGGCGACGCCCACACCAACCCCGGAACCCCCCGAAGACCCCGAAAGATGCGCATGCTGCGTCAGACACTCACAGCCAAATTAGTGACGGGCATGACTGGCCCTGCCATCCAGCGACGCGTTTCGGTCTCTTGACCTCTTCAGGCTGGCTTTGCACTGATTGCAGGACGTAATCATCTTTTTCACTGCAAGTCTATGCCTACTGGGACACTCCTAATTCCCTAGCAGGTGGGGCACTTCTAATCCCCGAGACTTACGGCTTCTCTATTTGTCTCCACAGCAGGATGTGCTCCATTCGACTGCCGGAGAGTACTGAGCCGTTTTGAACAGGAGGAGAATATATAGGAGGTCTGCAGTGGGCGGGGCTCACGCTCAACACTGCAGTGTCGATGTTTTTGACTCTCCAAACTAATCCTACATTTGTGATGTGTCTACTCGACATGGTGTGTGCATCACAATGTGGACAAACACACAGGTAAGTATCATGGTGTTTATTTAAAGCATTAAAATGTTTGCTTTGATCTTTCTCCCATTCCTGTTTAGTGATGTGTCTGAAACAAGTTTCGGTAATCAACTTGTGGGCCCCAAACAACACACACACCACAACAGAGTCCCCAGAAGGCCCACGAATGATGGGACGCCACCCAGACGGACTGGAGGCACAGGCTTGGTTAGGATTATGGTTAGGGTTAGGATTGGGGGAAGGGGAATGCACAGTCCGTCTGCAGCCCGCCCGGGCGACGCCCACACCAACCCCGGAACCCCCCGAAGACCCCGAAAGATGCGCATGCTGCGTCAGACACTCACAGCCAAATTAGTGACGGGCATGACTGGCCCTGCCATCCAGCGACGCGTTTCGGTCTCTTGACCTCTTCAGGCTGGCTTTGCACTGATTGCAGGACGTAATCATCTTTTTCACTGCAAGTCTATGCCTACTGGGACACTCCTAATTCCCTAGCAGGTGGGGCACTTCTAATCCCCGAGACTTACGGCTTCTCTATTTGTCTCCACAGCAGGATGTGCTCCATTCGACTGCCGGAGAGTACTGAGCCGTTTTGAACAGGAGGAGAATATATAGGAGGTCTGCAGTGGGCGGGGCTCACGCTCAACACTGCAGTGTCGATGTTTTTGACTCTCCAAACTAATCCTACATTTGTGATGTGTCTACTCGACATGGTGTGTGCATCACAATGTGGACAAACACACAGGTAAGTATCATGGTGTTTATTTAAAGCATTAAAATGTTTGCTTTGATCTTTCTCCCATTCCTGTTTAGTGATGTGTCTGAAACAAGTTTCGGTAATCAACTTGTGGGCCCCAAACAACACACACACCACAACAGAGTCCCCAGAAGGCCCACGAATGATGGGACGCCACCCAGACGGACTGGAGGCACAGGCTTGGTTAGGATTATGGTTAGGGTTAGGATTGGGGGAAGGGGAATGCACAGTCCGTCTGCAGCCCGCCCGGGCGACGCCCACACCAACCCCGGAACCCCCCGAAGACCCCGAAAGATGCGCATGCTGCGTCAGACACTCACAGCCAAATTAGTGACGGGCATGACTGGCCCTGCCATCCAGCGACGCGTTTCGGTCTCTTGACCTCTTCAGGCTGGCTTTGCACTGATTGCAGGACGTAATCATCTTTTTCACTGCAAGTCTATGCCTACTGGGACACTCCTAATTCCCTAGCAGGTGGGGCACTTCTAATCCCCGAGACTTACGGCTTCTCTATTTGTCTCCACAGCAGGATGTGCTCCATTCGACTGCCGGAGAGTACTGAGCCGTTTTGAACAGGAGGAGAATATATAGGAGGTCTGCAGTGGGCGGGGCTCACGCTCAACACTGCAGTGTCGATGTTTTTGACTCTCCAAACTAATCCTACATTTGTGATGTGTCTACTCGACATGGTGTGTGCATCACAATGTGGACAAACACACAGGTAAGTATCATGGTGTTTATTTAAAGCATTAAAATGTTTGCTTTGATCTTTCTCCCATTCCTGTTTAGTGATGTGTCTGAAACAAGTTTCGGTAATCAACTTGTGGGCCCCAAACAACACACACACCACAACAGAGTCCCCAGAAGGCCCACGAATGATGGGACGCCACCCAGACGGACTGGAGGCACAGGCTTGGTTAGGATTATGGTTAGGGTTAGGATTGGGGGAAGGGGAATGCACAGTCCGTCTGCAGCCCGCCCGGGCGACGCCCACACCAACCCCGGAACCCCCCGAAGACCCCGAAAGATGCGCATGCTGCGTCAGACACTCACAGCCAAATTAGTGACGGGCATGACTGGCCCTGCCATCCAGCGACGCGTTTCGGTCTCTTGACCTCTTCAGGCTGGCTTTGCACTGATTGCAGGACGTAATCATCTTTTTCACTGCAAGTCTATGCCTACTGGGACACTCCTAATTCCCTAGCAGGTGGGGCACTTCTAATCCCCGAGACTTACGGCTTCTCTATTTGTCTCCACAGCAGGATGTGCTCCATTCGACTGCCGGAGAGTACTGAGCCGTTTTGAACAGGAGGAGAATATATAGGAGGTCTGCAGTGGGCGGGGCTCACGCTCAACACTGCAGTGTCGATGTTTTTGACTCTCCAAACTAATCCTACATTTGTGATGTGTCTACTCGACATGGTGTGTGCATCACAATGTGGACAAACACACAGGTAAGTATCATGGTGTTTATTTAAAGCATTAAAATGTTTGCTTTGATCTTTCTCCCATTCCTGTTTAGTGATGTGTCTGAAACAAGTTTCGGTAATCAACTTGTGGGCCCCAAACAACACACACACCACAACAGAGTCCCCAGAAGGCCCACGAATGATGGGACGCCACCCAGACGGACTGGAGGCACAGGCTTGGTTAGGATTATGGTTAGGGTTAGGATTGGGGGAAGGGGAATGCACAGTCCGTCTGCAGCCCGCCCGGGCGACGCCCACACCAACCCCGGAACCCCCCGAAGACCCCGAAAGATGCGCATGCTGCGTCAGACACTCACAGCCAAATTAGTGACGGGCATGACTGGCCCTGCCATCCAGCGACGCGTTTCGGTCTCTTGACCTCTTCAGGCTGGCTTTGCACTGATTGCAGGACGTAATCATCTTTTTCACTGCAAGTCTATGCCTACTGGGACACTCCTAATTCCCTAGCAGGTGGGGCACTTCTAATCCCCGAGACTTACGGCTTCTCTATTTGTCTCCACAGCAGGATGTGCTCCATTCGACTGCCGGAGAGTACTGAGCCGTTTTGAACAGGAGGAGAATATATAGGAGGTCTGCAGTGGGCGGGGCTCACGCTCAACACTGCAGTGTCGATGTTTTTGACTCTCCAAACTAATCCTACATTTGTGATGTGTCTACTCGACATGGTGTGTGCATCACAATGTGGACAAACACACAGGTAAGTATCATGGTGTTTATTTAAAGCATTAAAATGTTTGCTTTGATCTTTCTCCCATTCCTGTTTAGTGATGTGTCTGAAACAAGTTTCGGTAATCAACTTGTGGGCCCCAAACAACACACACACCACAACAGAGTCCCCAGAAGGCCCACGAATGATGGGACGCCACCCAGACGGACTGGAGGCACAGGCTTGGTTAGGATTATGGTTAGGGTTAGGATTGGGGGAAGGGGAATGCACAGTCCGTCTGCAGCCCGCCCGGGCGACGCCCACACCAACCCCGGAACCCCCCGAAGACCCCGAAAGATGCGCATGCTGCGTCAGACACTCACAGCCAAATTAGTGACGGGCATGACTGGCCCTGCCATCCAGCGACGCGTTTCGGTCTCTTGACCTCTTCAGGCTGGCTTTGCACTGATTGCAGGACGTAATCATCTTTTTCACTGCAAGTCTATGCCTACTGGGACACTCCTAATTCCCTAGCAGGTGGGGCACTTCTAATCCCCGAGACTTACGGCTTCTCTATTTGTCTCCACAGCAGGATGTGCTCCATTCGACTGCCGGAGAGTACTGAGCCGTTTTGAACAGGAGGAGAATATATAGGAGGTCTGCAGTGGGCGGGGCTCACGCTCAACACTGCAGTGTCGATGTTTTTGACTCTCCAAACTAATCCTACATTTGTGATGTGTCTACTCGACATGGTGTGTGCATCACAATGTGGACAAACACACAGGTAAGTATCATGGTGTTTATTTAAAGCATTAAAATGTTTGCTTTGATCTTTCTCCCATTCCTGTTTAGTGATGTGTCTGAAACAAGTTTCGGTAATCAACTTGTGGGCCCCAAACAACACACACACCACAACAGAGTCCCCAGAAGGCCCACGAATGATGGGACGCCACCCAGACGGACTGGAGGCACAGGCTTGGTTAGGATTATGGTTAGGGTTAGGATTGGGGGAAGGGGAATGCACAGTCCGTCTGCAGCCCGCCCGGGCGACGCCCACACCAACCCCGGAACCCCCCGAAGACCCCGAAAGATGCGCATGCTGCGTCAGACACTCACAGCCAAATTAGTGACGGGCATGACTGGCCCTGCCATCCAGCGACGCGTTTCGGTCTCTTGACCTCTTCAGGCTGGCTTTGCACTGATTGCAGGACGTAATCATCTTTTTCACTGCAAGTCTATGCCTACTGGGACACTCCTAATTCCCTAGCAGGTGGGGCACTTCTAATCCCCGAGACTTACGGCTTCTCTATTTGTCTCCACAGCAGGATGTGCTCCATTCGACTGCCGGAGAGTACTGAGCCGTTTTGAACAGGAGGAGAATATATAGGAGGTCTGCAGTGGGCGGGGCTCACGCTCAACACTGCAGTGTCGATGTTTTTGACTCTCCAAACTAATCCTACATTTGTGATGTGTCTACTCGACATGGTGTGTGCATCACAATGTGGACAAACACACAGGTAAGTATCATGGTGTTTATTTAAAGCATTAAAATGTTTGCTTTGATCTTTCTCCCATTCCTGTTTAGTGATGTGTCTGAAACAAGTTTCGGTAATCAACTTGTGGGCCCCAAACAACACACACACCACAACAGAGTCCCCAGAAGGCCCACGAATGATGGGACGCCACCCAGACGGACTGGAGGCACAGGCTTGGTTAGGATTATGGTTAGGGTTAGGATTGGGGGAAGGGGAATGCACAGTCCGTCTGCAGCCCGCCCGGGCGACGCCCACACCAACCCCGGAACCCCCCGAAGACCCCGAAAGATGCGCATGCTGCGTCAGACACTCACAGCCAAATTAGTGACGGGCATGACTGGCCCTGCCATCCAGCGACGCGTTTCGGTCTCTTGACCTCTTCAGGCTGGCTTTGCACTGATTGCAGGACGTAATCATCTTTTTCACTGCAAGTCTATGCCTACTGGGACACTCCTAATTCCCTAGCAGGTGGGGCACTTCTAATCCCCGAGACTTACGGCTTCTCTATTTGTCTCCACAGCAGGATGTGCTCCATTCGACTGCCGGAGAGTACTGAGCCGTTTTGAACAGGAGGAGAATATATAGGAGGTCTGCAGTGGGCGGGGCTCACGCTCAACACTGCAGTGTCGATGTTTTTGACTCTCCAAACTAATCCTACATTTGTGATGTGTCTACTCGACATGGTGTGTGCATCACAATGTGGACAAACACACAGGTAAGTATCATGGTGTTTATTTAAAGCATTAAAATGTTTGCTTTGATCTTTCTCCCATTCCTGTTTAGTGATGTGTCTGAAACAAGTTTCGGTAATCAACTTGTGGGCCCCAAACAACACACACACCACAACAGAGTCCCCAGAAGGCCCACGAATGATGGGACGCCACCCAGACGGACTGGAGGCACAGGCTTGGTTAGGATTATGGTTAGGGTTAGGATTGGGGGAAGGGGAATGCACAGTCCGTCTGCAGCCCGCCCGGGCGACGCCCACACCAACCCCGGAACCCCCCGAAGACCCCGAAAGATGCGCATGCTGCGTCAGACACTCACAGCCAAATTAGTGACGGGCATGACTGGCCCTGCCATCCAGCGACGCGTTTCGGTCTCTTGACCTCTTCAGGCTGGCTTTGCACTGATTGCAGGACGTAATCATCTTTTTCACTGCAAGTCTATGCCTACTGGGACACTCCTAATTCCCTAGCAGGTGGGGCACTTCTAATCCCCGAGACTTACGGCTTCTCTATTTGTCTCCACAGCAGGATGTGCTCCATTCGACTGCCGGAGAGTACTGAGCCGTTTTGAACAGGAGGAGAATATATAGGAGGTCTGCAGTGGGCGGGGCTCACGCTCAACACTGCAGTGTCGATGTTTTTGACTCTCCAAACTAATCCTACATTTGTGATGTGTCTACTCGACATGGTGTGTGCATCACAATGTGGACAAACACACAGGTAAGTATCATGGTGTTTATTTAAAGCATTAAAATGTTTGCTTTGATCTTTCTCCCATTCCTGTTTAGTGATGTGTCTGAAACAAGTTTCGGTAATCAACTTGTGGGCCCCAAACAACACACACACCACAACAGAGTCCCCAGAAGGCCCACGAATGATGGGACGCCACCCAGACGGACTGGAGGCACAGGCTTGGTTAGGATTATGGTTAGGGTTAGGATTGGGGGAAGGGGAATGCACAGTCCGTCTGCAGCCCGCCCGGGCGACGCCCACACCAACCCCGGAACCCCCCGAAGACCCCGAAAGATGCGCATGCTGCGTCAGACACTCACAGCCAAATTAGTGACGGGCATGACTGGCCCTGCCATCCAGCGACGCGTTTCGGTCTCTTGACCTCTTCAGGCTGGCTTTGCACTGATTGCAGGACGTAATCATCTTTTTCACTGCAAGTCTATGCCTACTGGGACACTCCTAATTCCCTAGCAGGTGGGGCACTTCTAATCCCCGAGACTTACGGCTTCTCTATTTGTCTCCACAGCAGGATGTGCTCCATTCGACTGCCGGAGAGTACTGAGCCGTTTTGAACAGGAGGAGAATATATAGGAGGTCTGCAGTGGGCGGGGCTCACGCTCAACACTGCAGTGTCGATGTTTTTGACTCTCCAAACTAATCCTACATTTGTGATGTGTCTACTCGACATGGTGTGTGCATCACAATGTGGACAAACACACAGGTAAGTATCATGGTGTTTATTTAAAGCATTAAAATGTTTGCTTTGATCTTTCTCCCATTCCTGTTTAGTGATGTGTCTGAAACAAGTTTCGGTAATCAACTTGTGGGCCCCAAACAACACACACACCACAACAGAGTCCCCAGAAGGCCCACGAATGATGGGACGCCACCCAGACGGACTGGAGGCACAGGCTTGGTTAGGATTATGGTTAGGGTTAGGATTGGGGGAAGGGGAATGCACAGTCCGTCTGCAGCCCGCCCGGGCGACGCCCACACCAACCCCGGAACCCCCCGAAGACCCCGAAAGATGCGCATGCTGCGTCAGACACTCACAGCCAAATTAGTGACGGGCATGACTGGCCCTGCCATCCAGCGACGCGTTTCGGTCTCTTGACCTCTTCAGGCTGGCTTTGCACTGATTGCAGGACGTAATCATCTTTTTCACTGCAAGTCTATGCCTACTGGGACACTCCTAATTCCCTAGCAGGTGGGGCACTTCTAATCCCCGAGACTTACGGCTTCTCTATTTGTCTCCACAGCAGGATGTGCTCCATTCGACTGCCGGAGAGTACTGAGCCGTTTTGAACAGGAGGAGAATATATAGGAGGTCTGCAGTGGGCGGGGCTCACGCTCAACACTGCAGTGTCGATGTTTTTGACTCTCCAAACTAATCCTACATTTGTGATGTGTCTACTCGACATGGTGTGTGCATCACAATGTGGACAAACACACAGGTAAGTATCATGGTGTTTATTTAAAGCATTAAAATGTTTGCTTTGATCTTTCTCCCATTCCTGTTTAGTGATGTGTCTGAAACAAGTTTCGGTAATCAACTTGTGGGCCCCAAACAACACACACACCACAACAGAGTCCCCAGAAGGCCCACGAATGATGGGACGCCACCCAGACGGACTGGAGGCACAGGCTTGGTTAGGATTATGGTTAGGGTTAGGATTGGGGGAAGGGGAATGCACAGTCCGTCTGCAGCCCGCCCGGGCGACGCCCACACCAACCCCGGAACCCCCCGAAGACCCCGAAAGATGCGCATGCTGCGTCAGACACTCACAGCCAAATTAGTGACGGGCATGACTGGCCCTGCCATCCAGCGACGCGTTTCGGTCTCTTGACCTCTTCAGGCTGGCTTTGCACTGATTGCAGGACGTAATCATCTTTTTCACTGCAAGTCTATGCCTACTGGGACACTCCTAATTCCCTAGCAGGTGGGGCACTTCTAATCCCCGAGACTTACGGCTTCTCTATTTGTCTCCACAGCAGGATGTGCTCCATTCGACTGCCGGAGAGTACTGAGCCGTTTTGAACAGGAGGAGAATATATAGGAGGTCTGCAGTGGGCGGGGCTCACGCTCAACACTGCAGTGTCGATGTTTTTGACTCTCCAAACTAATCCTACATTTGTGATGTGTCTACTCGACATGGTGTGTGCATCACAATGTGGACAAACACACAGGTAAGTATCATGGTGTTTATTTAAAGCATTAAAATGTTTGCTTTGATCTTTCTCCCATTCCTGTTTAGTGATGTGTCTGAAACAAGTTTAGGTAATCAACTTGTGGGCCCCAAACAACACACACACCACAACAGAGTCCCCAGAAGGCCCACGAATGATGGGACGCCACCCAGACGGACTGGAGGCACAGGCTTGGTTAGGATTATGGTTAGGGTTAGGATTGGGGGAAGGGGAATGCACAGTCCGTCTGCAGCCCGCCCGGGCGACGCCCACACCAACCCCGGAACCCCCCGAAGACCCCGAAAGATGCGCATGCTGCGTCAGACACTCACAGCCAAATTAGTGACGGGCATGACTGGCCCTGCCATCCAGCGACGCGTTTCGGTCTCTTGACCTCTTCAGGCTGGCTTTGCACTGATTGCAGGACGTAATCATCTTTTTCACTGCAAGTCTATGCCTACTGGGACACTCCTAATTCCCTAGCAGGTGGGGCACTTCTAATCCCCGAGACTTACGGCTTCTCTATTTGTCTCCACAGCAGGATGTGCTCCATTCGACTGCCGGAGAGTACTGAGCCGTTTTGAACAGGAGGAGAATATATAGGAGGTCTGCAGTGGGCGGGGCTCACGCTCAACACTGCAGTGTCGATGTTTTTGACTCTCCAAACTAATCCTACATTTGTGATGTGTCTACTCGACATGGTGTGTGCATCACAATGTGGACAAACACACAGGTAAGTATCATGGTGTTTATTTAAAGCATTAAAATGTTTGCTTTGATCTTTCTCCCATTCCTGTTTAGTGATGTGTCTGAAACAAGTTTCGGTAATCAACTTGTGGGCCCCAAACAACACACACACCACAACAGAGTCCCCAGAAGGCCCACGAATGATGGGACGCCACCCAGACGGACTGGAGGCACAGGCTTGGTTAGGATTATGGTTAGGGTTAGGATTGGGGGAAGGGGAATGCACAGTCCGTCTGCAGCCCGCCCGGGCGACGCCCACACCAACCCCGGAACCCCCCGAAGACCCCGAAAGATGCGCATGCTGCGTCAGACACTCACAGCCAAATTAGTGACGGGCATGACTGGCCCTGCCATCCAGCGACGCGTTTCGGTCTCTTGACCTCTTCAGGCTGGCTTTGCACTGATTGCAGGACGTAATCATCTTTTTCACTGCAAGTCTATGCCTACTGGGACACTCCTAATTCCCTAGCAGGTGGGGCACTTCTAATCCCCGAGACTTACGGCTTCTCTATTTGTCTCCACAGCAGGATGTGCTCCATTCGACTGCCGGAGAGTACTGAGCCGTTTTGAACAGGAGGAGAATATATAGGAGGTCTGCAGTGGGCGGGGCTCACGCTCAACACTGCAGTGTCGATGTTTTTGACTCTCCAAACTAATCCTACATTTGTGATGTGTCTACTCGACATGGTGTGTGCATCACAATGTGGACAAACACACAGGTAAGTATCATGGTGTTTATTTAAAGCATTAAAATGTTTGCTTTGATCTTTCTCCCATTCCTGTTTAGTGATGTGTCTGAAACAAGTTTCGGTAATCAACTTGTGGGCCCCAAACAACACACACACCACAACAGAGTCCCCAGAAGGCCCACGAATGATGGGACGCCACCCAGACGGACTGGAGGCACAGGCTTGGTTAGGATTATGGTTAGGGTTAGGATTGGGGGAAGGGGAATGCACAGTCCGTCTGCAGCCCGCCCGGGCGACGCCCACACCAACCCCGGAACCCCCCGAAGACCCCGAAAGATGCGCATGCTGCGTCAGACACTCACAGCCAAATTAGTGACGGGCATGACTGGCCCTGCCATCCAGCGACGCGTTTCGGTCTCTTGACCTCTTCAGGCTGGCTTTGCACTGATTGCAGGACGTAATCATCTTTTTCACTGCAAGTCTATGCCTACTGGGACACTCCTAATTCCCTAGCAGGTGGGGCACTTCTAATCCCCGAGACTTACGGCTTCTCTATTTGTCTCCACAGCAGGATGTGCTCCATTCGACTGCCGGAGAGTACTGAGCCGTTTTGAACAGGAGGAGAATATATAGGAGGTCTGCAGTGGGCGGGGCTCACGCTCAACACTGCAGTGTCGATGTTTTTGACTCTCCAAACTAATCCTACATTTGTGATGTGTCTACTCGACATGGTGTGTGCATCACAATGTGGACAAACACACAGGTAAGTATCATGGTGTTTATTTAAAGCATTAAAATGTTTGCTTTGATCTTTCTCCCATTCCTGTTTAGTGATGTGTCTGAAACAAGTTTCGGTAATCAACTTGTGGGCCCCAAACAACACACACACCACAACAGAGTCCCCAGAAGGCCCACGAATGATGGGACGCCACCCAGACGGACTGGAGGCACAGGCTTGGTTAGGATTATGGTTAGGGTTAGGATTGGGGGAAGGGGAATGCACAGTCCGTCTGCAGCCCGCCCGGGCGACGCCCACACCAACCCCGGAACCCCCCGAAGACCCCGAAAGATGCGCATGCTGCGTCAGACACTCACAGCCAAATTAGTGACGGGCATGACTGGCCCTGCCATCCAGCGACGCGTTTCGGTCTCTTGACCTCTTCAGGCTGGCTTTGCACTGATTGCAGGACGTAATCATCTTTTTCACTGCAAGTCTATGCCTACTGGGACACTCCTAATTCCCTAGCAGGTGGGGCACTTCTAATCCCCGAGACTTACGGCTTCTCTATTTGTCTCCACAGCAGGATGTGCTCCATTCGACTGCCGGAGAGTACTGAGCCGTTTTGAACAGGAGGAGAATATATAGGAGGTCTGCAGTGGGCGGGGCTCACGCTCAACACTGCAGTGTCGATGTTTTTGACTCTCCAAACTAATCCTACATTTGTGATGTGTCTACTCGACATGGTGTGTGCATCACAATGTGGACAAACACACAGGTAAGTATCATGGTGTTTATTTAAAGCATTAAAATGTTTGCTTTGATCTTTCTCCCATTCCTGTTTAGTGATGTGTCTGAAACAAGTTTCGGTAATCAACTTGTGGGCCCCAAACAACACACACACCACAACAGAGTCCCCAGAAGGCCCACGAATGATGGGACGCCACCCAGACGGACTGGAGGCACAGGCTTGGTTAGGATTATGGTTAGGGTTAGGATTGGGGGAAGGGGAATGCACAGTCCGTCTGCAGCCCGCCCGGGCGACGCCCACACCAACCCCGGAACCCCCCGAAGACCCCGAAAGATGCGCATGCTGCGTCAGACACTCACAGCCAAATTAGTGACGGGCATGACTGGCCCTGCCATCCAGCGACGCGTTTCGGTCTCTTGACCTCTTCAGGCTGGCTTTGCACTGATTGCAGGACGTAATCATCTTTTTCACTGCAAGTCTATGCCTACTGGGACACTCCTAATTCCCTAGCAGGTGGGGCACTTCTAATCCCCGAGACTTACGGCTTCTCTATTTGTCTCCACAGCAGGATGTGCTCCATTCGACTGCCGGAGAGTACTGAGCCGTTTTGAACAGGAGGAGAATATATAGGAGGTCTGCAGTGGGCGGGGCTCACGCTCAACACTGCAGTGTCGATGTTTTTGACTCTCCAAACTAATCCTACATTTGTGATGTGTCTACTCGACATGGTGTGTGCATCACAATGTGGACAAACACACAGGTAAGTATCATGGTGTTTATTTAAAGCATTAAAATGTTTGCTTTGATCTTTCTCCCATTCCTGTTTAGTGATGTGTCTGAAACAAGTTTCGGTAATCAACTTGTGGGCCCCAAACAACACACACACCACAACAGAGTCCCCAGAAGGCCCACGAATGATGGGACGCCACCCAGACGGACTGGAGGCACAGGCTTGGTTAGGATTATGGTTAGGGTTAGGATTGGGGGAAGGGGAATGCACAGTCCGTCTGCAGCCCGCCCGGGCGACGCCCACACCAACCCCGGAACCCCCCGAAGACCCCGAAAGATGCGCATGCTGCGTCAGACACTCACAGCCAAATTAGTGACGGGCATGACTGGCCCTGCCATCCAGCGACGCGTTTCGGTCTCTTGACCTCTTCAGGCTGGCTTTGCACTGATTGCAGGACGTAATCATCTTTTTCACTGCAAGTCTATGCCTACTGGGACACTCCTAATTCCCTAGCAGGTGGGGCACTTCTAATCCCCGAGACTTACGGCTTCTCTATTTGTCTCCACAGCAGGATGTGCTCCATTCGACTGCCGGAGAGTACTGAGCCGTTTTGAACAGGAGGAGAATATATAGGAGGTCTGCAGTGGGCGGGGCTCACGCTCAACACTGCAGTGTCGATGTTTTTGACTCTCCAAACTAATCCTACATTTGTGATGTGTCTACTCGACATGGTGTGTGCATCACAATGTGGACAAACACACAGGTAAGTATCATGGTGTTTATTTAAAGCATTAAAATGTTTGCTTTGATCTTTCTCCCATTCCTGTTTAGTGATGTGTCTGAAACAAGTTTCGGTAATCAACTTGTGGGCCCCAAACAACACACACACCACAACAGAGTCCCCAGAAGGCCCACGAATGATGGGACGCCACCCAGACGGACTGGAGGCACAGGCTTGGTTAGGATTATGGTTAGGGTTAGGATTGGGGGAAGGGGAATGCACAGTCCGTCTGCAGCCCGCCCGGGCGACGCCCACACCAACCCCGGAACCCCCCGAAGACCCCGAAAGATGCGCATGCTGCGTCAGACACTCACAGCCAAATTAGTGACGGGCATGACTGGCCCTGCCATCCAGCGACGCGTTTCGGTCTCTTGACCTCTTCAGGCTGGCTTTGCACTGATTGCAGGACGTAATCATCTTTTTCACTGCAAGTCTATGCCTACTGGGACACTCCTAATTCCCTAGCAGGTGGGGCACTTCTAATCCCCGAGACTTACGGCTTCTCTATTTGTCTCCACAGCAGGATGTGCTCCATTCGACTGCCGGAGAGTACTGAGCCGTTTTGAACAGGAGGAGAATATATAGGAGGTCTGCAGTGGGCGGGGCTCACGCTCAACACTGCAGTGTCGATGTTTTTGACTCTCCAAACTAATCCTACATTTGTGATGTGTCTACTCGACATGGTGTGTGCATCACAATGTGGACAAACACACAGGTAAGTATCATGGTGTTTATTTAAAGCATTAAAATGTTTGCTTTGATCTTTCTCCCATTCCTGTTTAGTGATGTGTCTGAAACAAGTTTCGGTAATCAACTTGTGGGCCCCAAACAACACACACACCACAACAGAGTCCCCAGAAGGCCCACGAATGATGGGACGCCACCCAGACGGACTGGAGGCACAGGCTTGGTTAGGATTATGGTTAGGGTTAGGATTGGGGGAAGGGGAATGCACAGTCCGTCTGCAGCCCGCCCGGGCGACGCCCACACCAACCCCGGAACCCCCCGAAGACCCCGAAAGATGCGCATGCTGCGTCAGACACTCACAGCCAAATTAGTGACGGGCATGACTGGCCCTGCCATCCAGCGACGCGTTTCGGTCTCTTGACCTCTTCAGGCTGGCTTTGCACTGATTGCAGGACGTAATCATCTTTTTCACTGCAAGTCTATGCCTACTGGGACACTCCTAATTCCCTAGCAGGTGGGGCACTTCTAATCCCCGAGACTTACGGCTTCTCTATTTGTCTCCACAGCAGGATGTGCTCCATTCGACTGCCGGAGAGTACTGAGCCGTTTTGAACAGGAGGAGAATATATAGGAGGTCTGCAGTGGGCGGGGCTCACGCTCAACACTGCAGTGTCGATGTTTTTGACTCTCCAAACTAATCCTACATTTGTGATGTGTCTACTCGACATGGTGTGTGCATCACAATGTGGACAAACACACAGGTAAGTATCATGGTGTTTATTTAAAGCATTAAAATGTTTGCTTTGATCTTTCTCCCATTCCTGTTTAGTGATGTGTCTGAAACAAGTTTCGGTAATCAACTTGTGGGCCCCAAACAACACACACACCACAACAGAGTCCCCAGAAGGCCCACGAATGATGGGACGCCACCCAGACGGACTGGAGGCACAGGCTTGGTTAGGATTATGGTTAGGGTTAGGATTGGGGGAAGGGGAATGCACAGTCCGTCTGCAGCCCGCCCGGGCGACGCCCACACCAACCCCGGAACCCCCCGAAGACCCCGAAAGATGCGCATGCTGCGTCAGACACTCACAGCCAAATTAGTGACGGGCATGACTGGCCCTGCCATCCAGCGACGCGTTTCGGTCTCTTGACCTCTTCAGGCTGGCTTTGCACTGATTGCAGGACGTAATCATCTTTTTCACTGCAAGTCTATGCCTACTGGGACACTCCTAATTCCCTAGCAGGTGGGGCACTTCTAATCCCCGAGACTTACGGCTTCTCTATTTGTCTCCACAGCAGGATGTGCTCCATTCGACTGCCGGAGAGTACTGAGCCGTTTTGAACAGGAGGAGAATATATAGGAGGTCTGCAGTGGGCGGGGCTCACGCTCAACACTGCAGTGTCGATGTTTTTGACTCTCCAAACTAATCCTACATTTGTGATGTGTCTACTCGACATGGTGTGTGCATCACAATGTGGACAAACACACAGGTAAGTATCATGGTGTTTATTTAAAGCATTAAAATGTTTGCTTTGATCTTTCTCCCATTCCTGTTTAGTGATGTGTCTGAAACAAGTTTCGGTAATCAACTTGTGGGCCCCAAACAACACACACACCACAACAGAGTCCCCAGAAGGCCCACGAATGATGGGACGCCACCCAGACGGACTGGAGGCACAGGCTTGGTTAGGATTATGGTTAGGGTTAGGATTGGGGGAAGGGGAATGCACAGTCCGTCTGCAGCCCGCCCGGGCGACGCCCACACCAACCCCGGAACCCCCCGAAGACCCCGAAAGATGCGCATGCTGCGTCAGACACTCACAGCCAAATTAGTGACGGGCATGACTGGCCCTGCCATCCAGCGACGCGTTTCGGTCTCTTGACCTCTTCAGGCTGGCTTTGCACTGATTGCAGGACGTAATCATCTTTTTCACTGCAAGTCTATGCCTACTGGGACACTCCTAATTCCCTAGCAGGTGGGGCACTTCTAATCCCCGAGACTTACGGCTTCTCTATTTGTCTCCACAGCAGGATGTGCTCCATTCGACTGCCGGAGAGTACTGAGCCGTTTTGAACAGGAGGAGAATATATAGGAGGTCTGCAGTGGGCGGGGCTCACGCTCAACACTGCAGTGTCGATGTTTTTGACTCTCCAAACTAATCCTACATTTGTGATGTGTCTACTCGACATGGTGTGTGCATCACAATGTGGACAAACACACAGGTAAGTATCATGGTGTTTATTTAAAGCATTAAAATGTTTGCTTTGATCTTTCTCCCATTCCTGTTTAGTGATGTGTCTGAAACAAGTTTCGGTAATCAACTTGTGGGCCCCAAACAACACACACACCACAACAGAGTCCCCAGAAGGCCCACGAATGATGGGACGCCACCCAGACGGACTGGAGGCACAGGCTTGGTTAGGATTATGGTTAGGGTTAGGATTGGGGGAAGGGGAATGCACAGTCCGTCTGCAGCCCGCCCGGGCGACGCCCACACCAACCCCGGAACCCCCCGAAGACCCCGAAAGATGCGCATGCTGCGTCAGACACTCACAGCCAAATTAGTGACGGGCATGACTGGCCCTGCCATCCAGCGACGCGTTTCGGTCTCTTGACCTCTTCAGGCTGGCTTTGCACTGATTGCAGGACGTAATCATCTTTTTCACTGCAAGTCTATGCCTACTGGGACACTCCTAATTCCCTAGCAGGTGGGGCACTTCTAATCCCCGAGACTTACGGCTTCTCTATTTGTCTCCACAGCAGGATGTGCTCCATTCGACTGCCGGAGAGTACTGAGCCGTTTTGAACAGGAGGAGAATATATAGGAGGTCTGCAGTGGGCGGGGCTCACGCTCAACACTGCAGTGTCGATGTTTTTGACTCTCCAAACTAATCCTACATTTGTGATGTGTCTACTCGACATGGTGTGTGCATCACAATGTGGACAAACACACAGGTAAGTATCATGGTGTTTATTTAAAGCATTAAAATGTTTGCTTTGATCTTTCTCCCATTCCTGTTTAGTGATGTGTCTGAAACAAGTTTCGGTAATCAACTTGTGGGCCCCAAACAACACACACACCACAACAGAGTCCCCAGAAGGCCCACGAATGATGGGACGCCACCCAGACGGACTGGAGGCACAGGCTTGGTTAGGATTATGGTTAGGGTTAGGATTGGGGGAAGGGGAATGCACAGTCCGTCTGCAGCCCGCCCGGGCGACGCCCACACCAACCCCGGAACCCCCCGAAGACCCCGAAAGATGCGCATGCTGCGTCAGACACTCACAGCCAAATTAGTGACGGGCATGACTGGCCCTGCCATCCAGCGACGCGTTTCGGTCTCTTGACCTCTTCAGGCTGGCTTTGCACTGATTGCAGGACGTAATCATCTTTTTCACTGCAAGTCTATGCCTACTGGGACACTCCTAATTCCCTAGCAGGTGGGGCACTTCTAATCCCCGAGACTTACGGCTTCTCTATTTGTCTCCACAGCAGGATGTGCTCCATTCGACTGCCGGAGAGTACTGAGCCGTTTTGAACAGGAGGAGAATATATAGGAGGTCTGCAGTGGGCGGGGCTCACGCTCAACACTGCAGTGTCGATGTTTTTGACTCTCCAAACTAATCCTACATTTGTGATGTGTCTACTCGACATGGTGTGTGCATCACAATGTGGACAAACACACAGGTAAGTATCATGGTGTTTATTTAAAGCATTAAAATGTTTGCTTTGATCTTTCTCCCATTCCTGTTTAGTGATGTGTCTGAAACAAGTTTCGGTAATCAACTTGTGGGCCCCAAACAACACACACACCACAACAGAGTCCCCAGAAGGCCCACGAATGATGGGACGCCACCCAGACGGACTGGAGGCACAGGCTTGGTTAGGATTATGGTTAGGGTTAGGATTGGGGGAAGGGGAATGCACAGTCCGTCTGCAGCCCGCCCGGGCGACGCCCACACCAACCCCGGAACCCCCCGAAGACCCCGAAAGATGCGCATGCTGCGTCAGACACTCACAGCCAAATTAGTGACGGGCATGACTGGCCCTGCCATCCAGCGACGCGTTTCGGTCTCTTGACCTCTTCAGGCTGGCTTTGCACTGATTGCAGGACGTAATCATCTTTTTCACTGCAAGTCTATGCCTACTGGGACACTCCTAATTCCCTAGCAGGTGGGGCACTTCTAATCCCCGAGACTTACGGCTTCTCTATTTGTCTCCACAGCAGGATGTGCTCCATTCGACTGCCGGAGAGTACTGAGCCGTTTTGAACAGGAGGAGAATATATAGGAGGTCTGCAGTGGGCGGGGCTCACGCTCAACACTGCAGTGTCGATGTTTTTGACTCTCCAAACTAATCCTACATTTGTGATGTGTCTACTCGACATGGTGTGTGCATCACAATGTGGACAAACACACAGGTAAGTATCATGGTGTTTATTTAAAGCATTAAAATGTTTGCTTTGATCTTTCTCCCATTCCTGTTTAGTGATGTGTCTGAAACAAGTTTCGGTAATCAACTTGTGGGCCCCAAACAACACACACACCACAACAGAGTCCCCAGAAGGCCCACGAATGATGGGACGCCACCCAGACGGACTGGAGGCACAGGCTTGGTTAGGATTATGGTTAGGGTTAGGATTGGGGGAAGGGGAATGCACAGTCCGTCTGCAGCCCGCCCGGGCGACGCCCACACCAACCCCGGAACCCCCCGAAGACCCCGAAAGATGCGCATGCTGCGTCAGACACTCACAGCCAAATTAGTGACGGGCATGACTGGCCCTGCCATCCAGCGACGCGTTTCGGTCTCTTGACCTCTTCAGGCTGGCTTTGCACTGATTGCAGGACGTAATCATCTTTTTCACTGCAAGTCTATGCCTACTGGGACACTCCTAATTCCCTAGCAGGTGGGGCACTTCTAATCCCCGAGACTTACGGCTTCTCTATTTGTCTCCACAGCAGGATGTGCTCCATTCGACTGCCGGAGAGTACTGAGCCGTTTTGAACAGGAGGAGAATATATAGGAGGTCTGCAGTGGGCGGGGCTCACGCTCAACACTGCAGTGTCGATGTTTTTGACTCTCCAAACTAATCCTACATTTGTGATGTGTCTACTCGACATGGTGTGTGCATCACAATGTGGACAAACACACAGGTAAGTATCATGGTGTTTATTTAAAGCATTAAAATGTTTGCTTTGATCTTTCTCCCATTCCTGTTTAGTGATGTGTCTGAAACAAGTTTCGGTAATCAACTTGTGGGCCCCAAACAACACACACACCACAACAGAGTCCCCAGAAGGCCCACGAATGATGGGACGCCACCCAGACGGACTGGAGGCACAGGCTTGGTTAGGATTATGGTTAGGGTTAGGATTGGGGGAAGGGGAATGCACAGTCCGTCTGCAGCCCGCCCGGGCGACGCCCACACCAACCCCGGAACCCCCCGAAGACCCCGAAAGATGCGCATGCTGCGTCAGACACTCACAGCCAAATTAGTGACGGGCATGACTGGCCCTGCCATCCAGCGACGCGTTTCGGTCTCTTGACCTCTTCAGGCTGGCTTTGCACTGATTGCAGGACGTAATCATCTTTTTCACTGCAAGTCTATGCCTACTGGGACACTCCTAATTCCCTAGCAGGTGGGGCACTTCTAATCCCCGAGACTTACGGCTTCTCTATTTGTCTCCACAGCAGGATGTGCTCCATTCGACTGCCGGAGAGTACTGAGCCGTTTTGAACAGGAGGAGAATATATAGGAGGTCTGCAGTGGGCGGGGCTCACGCTCAACACTGCAGTGTCGATGTTTTTGACTCTCCAAACTAATCCTACATTTGTGATGTGTCTACTCGACATGGTGTGTGCATCACAATGTGGACAAACACACAGGTAAGTATCATGGTGTTTATTTAAAGCATTAAAATGTTTGCTTTGATCTTTCTCCCATTCCTGTTTAGTGATGTGTCTGAAACAAGTTTCGGTAATCAACTTGTGGGCCCCAAACAACACACACACCACAACAGAGTCCCCAGAAGGCCCACGAATGATGGGACGCCACCCAGACGGACTGGAGGCACAGGCTTGGTTAGGATTATGGTTAGGGTTAGGATTGGGGGAAGGGGAATGCACAGTCCGTCTGCAGCCCGCCCGGGCGACGCCCACACCAACCCCGGAACCCCCCGAAGACCCCGAAAGATGCGCATGCTGCGTCAGACACTCACAGCCAAATTAGTGACGGGCATGACTGGCCCTGCCATCCAGCGACGCGTTTCGGTCTCTTGACCTCTTCAGGCTGGCTTTGCACTGATTGCAGGACGTAATCATCTTTTTCACTGCAAGTCTATGCCTACTGGGACACTCCTAATTCCCTAGCAGGTGGGGCACTTCTAATCCCCGAGACTTACGGCTTCTCTATTTGTCTCCACAGCAGGATGTGCTCCATTCGACTGCCGGAGAGTACTGAGCCGTTTTGAACAGGAGGAGAATATATAGGAGGTCTGCAGTGGGCGGGGCTCACGCTCAACACTGCAGTGTCGATGTTTTTGACTCTCCAAACTAATCCTACATTTGTGATGTGTCTACTCGACATGGTGTGTGCATCACAATGTGGACAAACACACAGGTAAGTATCATGGTGTTTATTTAAAGCATTAAAATGTTTGCTTTGATCTTTCTCCCATTCCTGTTTAGTGATGTGTCTGAAACAAGTTTCGGTAATCAACTTGTGGGCCCCAAACAACACACACACCACAACAGAGTCCCCAGAAGGCCCACGAATGATGGGACGCCACCCAGACGGACTGGAGGCACAGGCTTGGTTAGGATTATGGTTAGGGTTAGGATTGGGGGAAGGGGAATGCACAGTCCGTCTGCAGCCCGCCCGGGCGACGCCCACACCAACCCCGGAACCCCCCGAAGACCCCGAAAGATGCGCATGCTGCGTCAGACACTCACAGCCAAATTAGTGACGGGCATGACTGGCCCTGCCATCCAGCGACGCGTTTCGGTCTCTTGACCTCTTCAGGCTGGCTTTGCACTGATTGCAGGACGTAATCATCTTTTTCACTGCAAGTCTATGCCTACTGGGACACTCCTAATTCCCTAGCAGGTGGGGCACTTCTAATCCCCGAGACTTACGGCTTCTCTATTTGTCTCCACAGCAGGATGTGCTCCATTCGACTGCCGGAGAGTACTGAGCCGTTTTGAACAGGAGGAGAATATATAGGAGGTCTGCAGTGGGCGGGGCTCACGCTCAACACTGCAGTGTCGATGTTTTTGACTCTCCAAACTAATCCTACATTTGTGATGTGTCTACTCGACATGGTGTGTGCATCACAATGTGGACAAACACACAGGTAAGTATCATGGTGTTTATTTAAAGCATTAAAATGTTTGCTTTGATCTTTCTCCCATTCCTGTTTAGTGATGTGTCTGAAACAAGTTTCGGTAATCAACTTGTGGGCCCCAAACAACACACACACCACAACAGAGTCCCCAGAAGGCCCACGAATGATGGGACGCCACCCAGACGGACTGGAGGCACAGGCTTGGTTAGGATTATGGTTAGGGTTAGGATTGGGGGAAGGGGAATGCACAGTCCGTCTGCAGCCCGCCCGGGCGACGCCCACACCAACCCCGGAACCCCCCGAAGACCCCGAAAGATGCGCATGCTGCGTCAGACACTCACAGCCAAATTAGTGACGGGCATGACTGGCCCTGCCATCCAGCGACGCGTTTCGGTCTCTTGACCTCTTCAGGCTGGCTTTGCACTGATTGCAGGACGTAATCATCTTTTTCACTGCAAGTCTATGCCTACTGGGACACTCCTAATTCCCTAGCAGGTGGGGCACTTCTAATCCCCGAGACTTACGGCTTCTCTATTTGTCTCCACAGCAGGATGTGCTCCATTCGACTGCCGGAGAGTACTGAGCCGTTTTGAACAGGAGGAGAATATATAGGAGGTCTGCAGTGGGCGGGGCTCACGCTCAACACTGCAGTGTCGATGTTTTTGACTCTCCAAACTAATCCTACATTTGTGATGTGTCTACTCGACATGGTGTGTGCATCACAATGTGGACAAACACACAGGTAAGTATCATGGTGTTTATTTAAAGCATTAAAATGTTTGCTTTGATCTTTCTCCCATTCCTGTTTAGTGATGTGTCTGAAACAAGTTTCGGTAATCAACTTGTGGGCCCCAAACAACACACACACCACAACAGAGTCCCCAGAAGGCCCACGAATGATGGGACGCCACCCAGACGGACTGGAGGCACAGGCTTGGTTAGGATTATGGTTAGGGTTAGGATTGGGGGAAGGGGAATGCACAGTCCGTCTGCAGCCCGCCCGGGCGACGCCCACACCAACCCCGGAACCCCCCGAAGACCCCGAAAGATGCGCATGCTGCGTCAGACACTCACAGCCAAATTAGTGACGGGCATGACTGGCCCTGCCATCCAGCGACGCGTTTCGGTCTCTTGACCTCTTCAGGCTGGCTTTGCACTGATTGCAGGACGTAATCATCTTTTTCACTGCAAGTCTATGCCTACTGGGACACTCCTAATTCCCTAGCAGGTGGGGCACTTCTAATCCCCGAGACTTACGGCTTCTCTATTTGTCTCCACAGCAGGATGTGCTCCATTCGACTGCCGGAGAGTACTGAGCCGTTTTGAACAGGAGGAGAATATATAGGAGGTCTGCAGTGGGCGGGGCTCACGCTCAACACTGCAGTGTCGATGTTTTTGACTCTCCAAACTAATCCTACATTTGTGATGTGTCTACTCGACATGGTGTGTGCATCACAATGTGGACAAACACACAGGTAAGTATCATGGTGTTTATTTAAAGCATTAAAATGTTTGCTTTGATCTTTCTCCCATTCCTGTTTAGTGATGTGTCTGAAACAAGTTTCGGTAATCAACTTGTGGGCCCCAAACAACACA
>NC_084630.1:488797-559136 GCF_033978795.1 Nerophis ophidion | reverse complement strand
TTTGAATATGACCAATGTATGATCCTGTAACAACTTGGTATCGGATCGATACCCATATTTGTGGTATCATCCAAAACTAACGTAAAGTATCCAAACAACAGAAGAATAAGTGATTATTACATTTTAACAGACGTGTAGATAGAACATGTTGAAAGAGAAAATAAGTAGATATCAACAGTAAATGAACAGGTAGATTAATAATATTTTTCTACAGTTTGTCCCTCATAATTTTGACAACATTTTGATAAATGACACAATATGTTACTGCATATGTCAGCAGACTAATGAGTAGCATTTGTTTGCTTACTTACGGTCAGGCTTGCCACTGACAGTTTGTTTGTGTTCTAGTGTTTCCTCTGTGTGTGTTTAGTATTCCCTGTTTTTAGTTCCTGTCAGCGCTCTTATTTTGTCTGTTTCCTGTTTTTTTCCCTGTGCGCTGTTTTCCCCTCAGCTGCGGCTGATTGGCACCTGGCCACACCTGGTGTCAATCAGCCCGCTCCTATTTGTACCTGCTTTGTCTTCCAGTCAGTGCTGGATTATTGTATTGTCATTTCTTGTCGCTCTTGTCGTTGCTACCTGTCATGTATTATCGCTCCTGTCGTGTCGTACCGTGTCGGGTCTTTGCAGCGTAGCGGTAAGGTATATTTGCTAGATGTTTGTGGCTTACTGTTTTTTGTTCCCTGCTTCCAGTTTGTTTTCATATTACAAGTACGACTTCTGTTTTCCTGCTCTCTACCCGCTAGACCCCTTTTTTTTAGCTTCCATGCTAAGTTCCTTTTGTTTTCTAGCTCCCATGCTAGCTCTCTTAGTTGGTTATCCGCCTCGTGCATGCTTTTTGTTGTACCCCTTTGGTTTGTTATGGTTGTAGTATTTTTATTAAATCATGTCTTCTCACTCCATGCCTGCCTCCATCTCTGCATCTTGGGGTTTGTCACCAACTAACTGACACTTATTACTAAAAGACAAGTTGTCTAGTATGTTCACTATTTTATTTAGGGACTTAACTGCAATAAGACACATGTTTAATGTACCCTAAGATTTGTTTGTTAAAACAAAGCCAATAATTCAATTTGTTTGTGATCCCCTGTATTTAGAAAAGCACGGAAAAGTAGTGAAATAATTTTAGTAGCGCTACCAAAATATTGGTATCATTACAACACTACTACAGACTGGATGTGATCCATCATTATTTGGTTATTTGATCGGATGTTGCACTATTTTACGCCGCCGTCGCCAACATCCGAAGGTTGTCTTGAGTTGGTCCCCCCCCCCGTCACTTCCGCCCACACACGTCAGATGTTGACAGTCGTTCCGCGGCGGGACAGCCCTCTCATTTGGCCGTGACGTGTTCAATGGGGCCGCACTGATGACGGTGAAGAGGTTGACCAGCCGATTGGGCGCGGGCCTGTTGTCGTTGACGATAAACCTGTCGGGGGCGTCCTCCGGCTCGCTGGACCGTGGCCTCAAACACACCTGCCCCCATGTGCGGAGACACCACTCCACCTGGTTTCAGACAATTTACCGCACATCCGTCGTGACGGGCTAAAAGGGATGCGTGAGCCAGCGCACTGTTATTAGTCGCTCAGACCTTTGTTGACGGGCCTCTTGAGGGGGACGGGCGGCACTCTCTCATTTGAAAGGAAGGCTAAAAAACCCATCCCCGGTTTTAGCGGGATTTACTAGGACGGCTGCTCGTCTTGTCCATTAAAGACGATGTGTTTAAAGGCCTACTGAAATGAGATGTTCTTATTCAAACGGGGATAGCAGCTCCATTCTATGTGTCATACTTCATCATTTGGCCATATTGCCATATTTTTGCTGAAAGGATTTAGTAGAGAACATCCACCATAAAGTTGGCAACTTTTGGTGGCTAATAAAAAAGCCGGAAGTAGCAGACGATGACGTCACCCGTGTGAGGGCTCCTCACATCCTCACATTGTTTATAATGGGAGTGTCATGATCCACGTCTTGGATCATTAGATTAGATTAGTTAGTACTTTATTTATTCCTTCAGGAAAATTAAAATTTTCAGCACAATCCCATTCAAGATCAGACAAACATTACAGGGAGACAGAACAGGATCGCTGACGGGTCTGCCGGCTTCCAGCGCCCCTCACAAAAAAGGTGAGATACAGGTAAACAAGTGGGTGGGGGAATGGGAGAAAAAGAAATAGAAGATTAAAATAAAATATAATAAAAAAAAATCGGTCCAAGCCTGGGCCCCTGGAGAGGGGTCCAGACTGAGGCCAAGGGAAAACAACAACAACAACTCATAGCCATAGTACACATCCCTGCTTTTGTCCTCTCCAAGGTTTTCATAGTCATCATTGTCACCGACGTCCCACTGGGTGTGAAGTGAAGTGAATTATATTTATATAGCGCTTTTCTCAAGTGACTCAAAGCGCTTTACATAGTGAAACCCAATATCTAGGTTACATTTAAACCAGTGTGGGTGGCACTGGGAGCAGGTGGGTAAAGTGACTTGCCCAAGGACACAACGGCAGTGACTAGGATGGCGGAAGCGGGGATCGAACCTGCAACCCTCAAGTTGCTGGCATGGCCACTCTACCAACCGAGCTATGCCGCCCCGGCATGAGTTTTCCTTGCCCTTATGTGGGATGTCGTAGTGGTTTGTGCAGCCCCTTTGAGACACTAGTGATTTAGGGGCTTATATAAGTAAACATTGATTGATTGATTGATTGATTGATTGATCCCTCTCACATGTGTGTAAGAGGGAAACATCATCAAACATCAAAGAACACAAAAGACATTAAAGCAGCGGATAAAACCATACAGCTATGAATATGAATATGAATATCATGGCATATTCTGCGTTTGGTTGTGTTTGTTATCACATTCTGTCTAGTATTTATCTTCCTCAGTTCTTTGTGGCACTTCCTGGTTTTGGTTCCGTTGTCATAGTTACCCATTTAGTGTCACCTGTCTCTCCTTTGATCCTTGATTAGTTATCTCCCCTATTTAAGACCGTCTTTGTTTGACATTCTTTCTTGGACTCTTGTTTGCTTCACGTTGACGTCGCTCTTTCCAGCATTGTGGTAACTACCTTCGTGTACATTAGCTTCCATGCTATTTCAGTTGTTTGTCCCGAGCTCATGCTAGCGCTTTCTGTTTTGTTTGTTAGTGCCTTCGAGCAAGTGTTTTTGGTTCTTAGTCTGTTTTAGTTAGTATAAATAAATGATTGTTCCGACCTCCCGCTGTGTCCATCTTCGCTGCACCCACGAGAGAACAACTTGTCTTCACAATGCCACCAAGACGTCACAGAGAGCCTCCAACGAAAAGAGCTATTCGGACCAAGAAAACAACATTTTCCCCATTAATTTGAGCGAGGATGAAAGATTTGTGGCTGAGGATATTGACAGTGAAGGACTAGAAAAAATAAAAAATAAAATAAAAAGCGGCGGCAGTGTGAGCGTTTCAGATGTAATTAGACACATTTACTGGGATAATTCTGGAAGATCCCTTATCTGCTTATTGTTTTAATAGTGTTTTAGTGAGATTCTAAAGTCATACCTAAAAGTCTGATGGCTGCGGTGAAAGCCAGTGTCTCTGAGAGAAGCCGAGGAGCCAAGATCACAGCTGCCTTTTTTGACAGCTACTGCAGGAGGACGCATAATCCACTGATGTCGCCGGTAAGAGCCGACTTAATATCACAATTTTCCCATCCAAAAACATGCTGGTTGACGTAGAGAAACATGTTCGCTTGACCGCTCTGTGTTAAAGCTTCACAACAAACAAAGAAACACCAGCTGTGTTTCAGTTGCTAAAGGCAGCTGAAATCACCGCTTTCCACCAACAGCATTCTTCTTTGACGTCTCCATTATTAATTGAACAAATTGCAATAGATTCAGCAACACAGATGTCCAAAACACTGTGTAATTATGTGATGAAAAGAGACGACTTTTAGCCGTGTGTGGTGCTGGGCTAATATGTCCGCTACAACCCGAAACGTCACAAACACAAGTCATCATTCCGTGACGTTTTCAACAAGAAACTCCGCGGGAAATTTAAAATTGCAATTTAGTAAACTAAAGCGGCCGTATTGTCATGTGTTGCAATGTTAATATTTCATCATTGATATATAAACTATCAGACTGCGTGGTCGCTAGTAGTGGCTTTCAGTAGGCCTTTAAGCTCGCTTCGGCGTGAGATGATTTACAGGAAGTACTAACGCTAGATCAGGGCGAGAAAAAAGTGGCCCTCATCCCTCGTCTGTGTCAGCAGATCTTAGGAAATGTTGCAGAAAAGTTGCTCTCCTTATTCGCCGTACTTCAATGGCTGGAACTTCTCGCATTGTGAAATTTTTCTTTTTTTTAGCCGTCTGCGTCCATTCAATGGCGTTACATAGCGTGACTCCGCCGCTGAACGGCCTGATAAATCCATAACAAGCAAGCCGGGTCCTCTGAGGCTGCTGAGGTTGTGTTTTGCAACCAAAGGAGGCACCAGGCACCGGGTAATTGTAGTCCCTCGTGCACATTTACGCATACAGTGGAACCTTGATATACGGAATTAATTAGCTCTTGAATATGGTTCGTAAACTGAAAAGTTTGTACAGTGGAGTTGCACATAATATTCAAATTAAATATTAAAAATGAGTCCCAATTTTAGTAAAAAAAGTAAAAATTATATAAATATATATATATATATGTATATATATATATATATATATATATATATATATATATATAAATATTACAGCACACTTTGAAGGCACTATTATATATATGTACATATATATGTACATATATATGTACATATATATGTACACACACATATACTGTATATATGTACACATGTGTACACATTTATATTTTTATATATATGTACATACATATGTATTCCTTGCCCTTATGTGTGTCCTACCGAGGATGTCGTTGTGGTTTGTTTTGTGGTTTGTGCAGCCCTTTTGAAACACTAGTGATTTAGGGCTATATAAACAATCATTGATTGATTGATTCATATGTACACATATATATGTAAATATATATCAGAGTTTCCCACACATTCATTTATTTGTGGTGGCCCGCCACGAAAGAATTACGGCCGCCACAAATAAAATTAAAAAAAATCCGGCTTTTGACTCTTTCGACCGCTCATAAAAGCAATGAGACTCTGTCTGTGAATGGAGCTTGTAGTTTCATTATATATAAATATGTAAATATTATACAAATATGTATATAAATATGTACGGAAAGTGTTGTAATTATACTCCAACTCCGCGTTCTTCTTGGTCATCGCAGCCCAAAGATTCACAGCCCTATTTACAGTATATATATATATATATATATATATATATATATATATATATATATATATATATATATGAACATATATGCATCCATCCATCCATTTTCTATATATATATATATATAAATCTCCAAACAACGCAACAACATTTCTGCAAGCCTAAACGTCAACAAACACACATGCACACACACACCCACACACACGCACGCACGCACACACACACACACACACACACGCACCCACACGCACACGCACTAAATTCTCGTTGATGCCCATTCCAAAACGTTAACCACCATGTTGCTACGATAAAAAAGAAAAAAAAAATCATTTTATGTCCAGCTAATATTTGTGCCATTGTTGATAAACGAGCAGTGGCTTCACGTAGTCACTGCTAGCATTAGCACACACCAGCAATGTGAGCATCCTTCATCGGCTTGTGTCCCGGCAGTGCTTTCTCCTTTGCTTAAATAAAGGTCCGTTGAGGCATCATTTTCCAGCTCATCACAATTAAAGACTTGCTGCGCAAACAACACCCCCCATCGCTGATAAAACCCTGGAACTGAAGGTGCCGCAAGCTGGATATATGTGATATAAGTGACTAAGACAAGAAATAAGCAGAGAAATTGGCCTGCAATTTGCCGCACTTTGATAAACAAAGTTGATTTTCTTACGAGTCAGTGGAGACCCACTGATTAACCTCCAAGGAATGAAGTTCCTTTCTCCTATTCTCAATTCATTTGACCTGTTTAGCGGTGTCATACTAAATATGTGGACTAGTTCCAGCGGACCTGTGTCTGTGCTGATGAGAACTGAACTGATGTCCTCTGCAGTGGACGTTGCATGTCCCCCCCCATACCCCCCCATTCCAAGTCATTATTACAGTTCAACAATGAAATGGTTGTATTCTCAAATGGAGGAAATAATAACAGTCCCTTTATTGCGTTCACCAGATTAATATTAGATTGCCTTGGGGCTGCTTATGTGTTGTGCCTTTCTTTCTGCGTGTGTGTGTGTGTGTGTGTGTGTGTGTGTGTGTGTGTGTGTGTGTGTGTTTGGTGCAACAGCGGTCACCATGACCCGGTGACTATGTGGGATCATGAGGTAAAAAAAAAAAGGGAGGAAAGACTGACAAAAAAAGAGAGAAGCTTAGTGCGGATATTAGAAATGGGTTTGGCGAATAACCTCCCTCAAAACCATGGCGTGTTGTTCGGGATTGTCCTTTTTTCACGACTGCAAATGCATTTATTGTGGTGCCCCCTATAGGTCGCGGTCAAAATGCCTTAGAAGACATGTTGGCATGCATGCAATACGGATAAATAAACTGGAATTGATTTATTTTCCACAGTACCAATTTTCCGTACTTTTGTGTGTTGATAAATATTAACTTCTAAGAAATAAAATCTATTTTTTTAATGTAACTCTTAAAAATGGATGGATGGATCCATATATGTTCATATATATATATATATATATATATATATATATATATATATATATATATATACTGTATATATATTAGGGGTGTGGAAAACAATTTATTCGAATACCTCGTGCGATTCAGAATCGATTCTCATTTTTTCTAAATCAATTGTTTTTTTTGTTTTTTTTATCAATCCAACAAACCACTACACAGCAATACCATAACAATGCAATCCAATTCCAAAAGCAAACCTGAGCCAGCAACACTCAGAACTGCAATAAACAGAACAATTGAGAGGAGACACAAACACCACACAGAACAAAACAAAAGTAGTGAATATTATCAACAACAGTATCAATATTAGTTATCATTTCAGCATAGCAGTGATTAAAAATCCCTCATTGACATTATCATTAGACATTTATAAAAATAATCAAAAAAGAACAATAGTGTCACAGTGGCTTACACTTGCATGGCATCTCATAAGCTGGACAACACACTGTGTCCAATGTTTGCACAAAGATAAAATAAGTCATGTTTTTGCTTCCTTTAATAGTTAAAACTAATTTACATTATTGCAATCAGTTGATAAAACATTGTCCTTTACAATTATAAAAGCTTTTTAAAATATCTACTACTCTGCTAGCATGTCAGCAGACTGGGGTAGATCCTGCTGAAATTTATGTATTGAATGAATACACAATCCTTTTGAATCAGAAAAATATCGTTTTTGAATCGAGAATCGCGTTGAATCGGAAACATCGATATACCGTATTTCTTAGAATTGCCGCCGGGGCGCTAATTAATTTAAAACCCTTTCTCACTCCTGCGCTTACCAAAGGCATGCAGTAAAAGTAAGCATGCGCTAATTATTTTAAAACCTCTTCTCACTCCGGCACTTACCAAAGGCATGCAGTAAAAATGTGAGTGTGATGTAAGCTTGGAGCTTAAATCCTACTGAATAGCTTTTAATCTTCTTCCCTTTATGCGATTTTAAATTACCGGTATTGAAATCAGCCTCCTCCACTTGGAAAATGATGACAGGGGAAGTGTCACGTGTCACTCGTGACGTCACGAGTTTGACCAGGTGGTAATACTAAACATGCGCTAATTATTTTGCGAAGTGAGTTTGACCCGGCAGTAATTCAAGGCAGGCGCATACTATATGCCCTGCGGCAATTCAAGGAAATACAGTATTATCGAATCGTGACCCCAAGAATTGATATTGAATCGAATTGTGGGACACCCCAAAGATTCGCAGCCCTAATATATATATATATATATATATATATATATATATATATATATATATACTGTAAAATATATATATATATATATATATATTGTAAATAGGGCTGTGAATCTTTGGGCTATGGACGATATGATTTGATGAAATTTTATATATATATTTTATATATATATATATATATATATATATATATATATATATATATATATATATATATACATATATATATATATATATATATAGTGTCTTCAATGTGTGCAATTATTTTAGTAAAAATACAGCACACTTTGAAGGCACTATTATGTGTATGTATATACATATATATATATATATATATATATATGTCTTGATTGGGTTATCCGGAGAATAGTGCTCGATACCGTGGTAGAGCGCAATATGTAGGTGTGGGAAAAAAATCACAAGACTACTTCATCTCTACAGATCTGTTTCATGAGGGGTTCCCTCAATCATCAGATGATTGAGGGAACCCCTCATGAAACAGATCTGTAGAGATGAAGTAGTCTTGTGATTTTTTTCCCACACCTACATATATATATATATATATATATATATATATATATATATATATATATATATATATATATATATATATATATATATATATATATATATATATATATATATATATATATATATATATATATATATGTATGTCACAACCTGACATTTAATAATTGTCAAAAAGCATGTTGTTTCAACGTTGTAATTGTGTTGTAGAATATTAGTTGATAAAATGACCACATTTCAATGGTCAAATCCACTTTACAACCTGACATTAAATAAACGTCATCAAAAAGCATGTTGTTTCAATGTTATGTTTGAGTTGCAGAATGTTGGTTGGGAAATGACAAAATTTCAATGGTCAAATCAAAGTCACAACCTGACATTTAATAATCGTTGTCATAAAGCATCTTGTTTCAACGTTGTATTCGGGTTGTAGAATATTAGTTGAGAAATGTTGGTTGGGATGTTTTCCTGCTGGCTCCGCTTTGGACTGGACTCTCGCTGCTGTGTTGGATCCATTATGGATTGAACTTTAACAGTATCATGTTAGACCCGCTCCACATCCATTGCTTTCCTCCTCTCCAAGGTTCTCATAGTCATCATTGTCACCGACGTCCCACTGGGTGTGAGTTTTCCTTGCCCTTATGTGGGCCTACCGAGGATGTGGTAGTGGTTTGTGTTGTGGTTTGTGCAGCCCTTTGAGACACTAGTGATTTAGGGCTATATAAGTAAACATTGACTGATTGATTGAAATGACCAAATTTCAATGATCAAATCAACGTCACAACATGACATTGATTAAACGTTGCCAAAAAGCATGTTGTTTCAACGTTGTATTTGTGTTGTAGAATATTGGTTGATAAAATGACCAAATTTCAATGGTAAAATATTGGTTGGAAAATGACCACATTTCAATGGTCAAATCAACGTCCCAACCTGACATTGAATAAAAGTTGTCCAAAAAAATCTTGTTTCAATGTTGTATTTGTGTTGTAGAATATTGGTTGATAAAATGACCACATTTCAATGGTAAAATATTGGTTGGAAAATGACCACATTTCAATGGTCAAATCAACGTCCCAACCTGACATTGAATAAAAGTTGTCCAAAAAAATCTTGTTTCAATGTTGTATTTGTGTTGTAGAATATTGGTTGATAAAATGACCACATTTCAATGGTCAAATCAACTTTACAACCTGACATTGAATAAACGTCAAAAAGCATGTTGTTTCAACGTTATGTTTGAGTTATAGAATGTCCATACATCCATTTTGTACCGCTTATTCCCTTTTGGGGTCGTGGGGGGCGCTGGCGCCTATCTCAGCTACAATCGGGCGGAAGGCGGGGTACACCCTGGACAAGTCGCCGGCTCATCGCAGGAGTTATAGAATATTGGTTGGGAAATGACCAACTTTCGATGGACAAATCAACGTCACAACCTGACATTGAATAAATGTCATCAAAAAGCATTTTGTTTGAGTTGCTCAACATCAGGACCGAATTCAACAAGTTCTCAGCGTCACTTAAATATCTTGTGCATGCTAGGTGTTATTTGCATTGGGCGGCAGGGGCCCCCCATCCATATCGTTCCCACAATTCGTCTCTTATTGGGGCCAACGTCACAACACAACACAACGCCGTCCCACAGTGGGTTCATACTTCTGCCCTGCAAGGTGGCTCTTATCATGAATTACTGGCGGAGAGGGAGCGACCGCAACTGTGACTGGAACCAGCAGACACAAGGCAGGCAGTGTTTTGGAGGAGTAGGGAGGGAGGGAGGAAGGCAGGAGAGGAGCCATAAAACGGTCAGTGAGGAGTCGGAAGCAGGGTGGAGTGTTGTTAGGTGTCTGGCTGTAACTCGCTCCCCCCTGATACCTCCACTAACTTATCATGCCTGCATTCCTGCACTGGGACACTCCCCTGCTTACTGACACTATGCTCTCACTGTGTGTGTGTGTGTGTGTGTGTGTGTGTGTGTGTGTGTGTGTGTGTGTGTGTGTGTGCTCTTGTATTCCTACCCTTCTTGAGACATCAACACAGAAAAGTAGCTTCCATAAGAGGACCGTGTGAACAAGTTAGGACCGAAGTCATGGTCCCAATACATCTAATAGAGAGCCAAATACTAAAGTCTGTGAACATTGCTCCAAAGTCAGGATTTTTTAGTTGATTTAAAGTGCATCCAAAAGTGAACATTGACAGGTGCAAAAGGCAGCAATATATGCTAAAACAGCTAAAGAAGGACTTCCCTATTCATCCCCGAAAAAAACGCCAAGTGAAGAGCTGACTTTTGTCATAATTTTGCCAAGTAAAATTCCAATTATTATCATAAAATTTCCCAAATTTCTAAGTTTTCTTATAATACTGTGACTTTTGTTAAGTCAAATTACGACTCTTTTCATAAAAATTGCCAACATTTTAAGCTTTTCTTGTAAAATTGCAACTGTTATTGAGTAAAATTCCAACTTTTATCATAATACTAGAGGTAGACATTTTTCGGATGTCTCAAAAAGGCAACAAATACAAGAACGTGTGTGTGTGTGTGTGTGTGTATACTTGTATTTTACTCTTCTTGAGACATCAACAAGTTAAAGTACCTTCCATATGAGGACCGGTGAAATAGTTAGGACATAAATCATGGTCCCAATATGGAAAAACCATTGCATTTAATAAAGCCAAATACTAGAGTCTGTGAACATTGCTCCAAAGTCAGGATTTTTAGTTGATTTAAAGTGCATCCAAAAGTGAACATTAACAGGTGCAAAGGCAGCAATATATGCTAAAAACAAGACGGCAGCCTAAAGAAGGACTTCCCTTTTCATTCCCGAAAAAAAACGCCAGGTGAACAGCTGACTTTTGTCATAATTTTGCCAAGTAAAATTCCGATTATTGTCACATTGCCAGAATTTTAACGTTTCCTTCCAAAATTGTGACTTTTGTCCAGTCAAAATATGACTCTTTTCATAAAATTGCCAACATTTTAAGCTTTTCCTGTAAAATTGTGACGTTGTTGAGTAAAATTCCAACTTCTCTCACAATATTGCACAAATGTGCAGTTTTTCTTGCTAAATTTTGACTTGCGTTGAGTAAAAATACGACTTTTATCATAAAACTAGAGGTCGAAATTTTTCGAATGTCTCAATAAGGTATGAAATACAACAACGTGTGTGTGTGTACTTGTATTTTTATCCTTCTTGAGACATCAACACAGAAAAGTAGCTTCCATATGACGACCGGTGAACAAGTTAGGACCAAAGTCATGGTCCCAATACGGAAAACCATTGCATCTAATAGAGAGCCAAATACTAAAGTCTGTGAACATTGCTCCAAAGTCATGATTTTTAGTTGATTTAATGTGCATCCAAATGTGAACATTGACAGGTGCAAAGGCAGCAATATATGATAAAACAAGACGGCAGCTAAAGAAGGACTTCCCTTTTCATCCCCGAAAAAAAAAAACGCTAAGTGAAGAGCTGACTTTTGTCATAACTTTGCCAAATAAAATTCAGATTATTATCATAATATTGCCAACAATTTTAAGTTTTCTTACAAAATTGTGACTTTTGTTGAGTCAAAATATGACTCTTTTCATAAAATTGCCAACATTTTAAGCTTTTCTTGTAAAATTGCGACTGTTATTGAGTAAAGTTCCAACTTTTATCATAATATTGCACAAATATGCAGTTTTTCTTGTAAAATGTTGACTTGCGTCGAGTAAAATGACGACTTTTATCATAATACTAGAGGCAGACATTTTTCGGAGGTCTCAAAAAGGTAACAAACACAAGAACGTGTGTGTGTGTGTATTTTACTCTTCTTAAGACATCAACAAGTTAAAGTAGCTTCCATATGAGGACCGGTGAACAAGTTAAGACATAAATCATGGTCCCAATACGGAAAACCATTGCATTTAATAGAGAGCCAAATACTAGAGTCTGTGAACATTGCTCCAAAGTCAGGATTTTTAGTTGATTTAAAGTGCATACAAAAGTGAACATTGACAGGTGCAAAGGCAGCAATATATGATAAAACAAGACGGCAGCTAAAGAAGGACTTCCCTTTTCATCCCCGAAAAAAAACGGCAGGTGAAGAGCTGACTTTTGTCATAATTTTGCTAAGTCAAATTCCGATTATTGTTATATTGCCAGAATTTTAACGTTTCCTTGCAAAATTGTGACTTTTGTCGAGTCAAAATATGACTCTTTTCATAAAATTGCCAACATTTCAAGCTTTTCCTGTAAAATTGCGACTGTTATTGAGTAAAATTCCAACTTCTCTCACAATATTGCACAAATGTGCAGTTTTTCTTGCAAAATTTTGACTTGCGTTGAGTAAAAATACGACTTTTATCATAAAACTAGAAGTCGAAATTTTTCGAACGTGTCAATAAGGTATGAAATACAAGAACGTGTGTGTGTAAACTTGTATTTTACTCTTCTTGAGACATCAACACAGAAAAGTAGCTTCCATATGACGACCGGTGAACAAGTTAGGACACAAATCATGGTCCCAATAGGCAAAACCATTGCATTTAATAGAGAACCAAATACTAGAATCTGTGAACATTGCACCAAAGTCAGGATTTTTAGTTGATTTAAAGTGCATCCAAATGTGAACATTGACAGGTGCAAAGGCAGCAATATATGATAAAACAAGACCGCAGCCTAAGAAGGACTTCCCTATTCATACCCGAAAAAACTTTTCTTGTAAAATTGCGACTGTTATAGAGTAAAATTCCAACTTTTATCATAACATTGCACAAATGTGCATGTTTTTCTTGTAAAATTTTGACTTGCGTTGAGTAAAATGACGACTTTTATCATAATACTAGAGGTAGACATTTTTCGGATGTCTCAAAAAGTCAATAAATGCAAGAACATGTGTGTGTGTGTGTGTGTGTGTGTGTGTGTGTGTGTGTGTGTGTGTGTGTGTATTTTACTCTTTTTGAGACATCAATAAGGAAAAGTATCTTCCATATGAGGACCGGTGAACAAGTTAGGACATAAATCATGGTCCCAATACGGAAAACCATTGCATTTAATAGAGAGTGAAATACTAGAGTCTGTGAACATTGCTCCAAAGTCAGGATTTTTAGTTGATTTAAAGTGCATCCAAAAGTGAACATTGACAGGTGCAAAGGCAGCAATATATGATAAAACAGCTAAAGAAGGACTTCCCTATTCATCCCCCCAAAAACTTTTCTTGTAAAATTGCGACTGTTATAGAGTAAAATTCCAACTTTTATCATAACATTGCACAAATGTGCATGTTTTTCTTGTAAAATGTTGACTTGCGTTGAGTAAAATGACAACTTTTATTACAATACTAGAGGCAGACATTTTTCGGAGGTCTCAAGAATGTAACAAACACAAGAATGTTTGTGTGTGTGTGTGTGTGTGTGTGTGTGTGTGTGTGTGTGTGTGTGTGTGTTTGAGTAATAGGGCATACTGGCCTCCCTTTCCATGGACATCTGGCTGCAGGGTGACGGATTGTGTAAGACAGCTTTATGTATGTAGGCATGTGTGTGACAATAAAAAAGAGCTACGGCAAAATAAACACGGCCAGACGAGGAAGTCAAGTGTACATTATGTGTGACCCCCCCCCCCCCCCCCCCCCCCACGGTCCCCCCCAACCATCTTACAGCGGGTGACAAAGAGCAAAGAAAACATCTCAGGGATTTCCTGCCATTCAAAAGTGTCTCCTCCACTTTAAAGGGAGGGGCGCGGTCACGGCGTGGACCTTGGCTAATTAGCGGAGCCCCGCCGCGTGCGTGCTGGACAAAGGAAGCGCGGCGTGAACTCTGCTGATTGCGCTCCGCCTGCGAGGTCGCGTTTAGAACGAAGGTTAGCCAAACATCTTTGGGGACGTGACGACGTGATCTTGCCAATCAGGTTGCGAGCGCTTCACTTTTTCCACGTTCCACATTGTGTTGTGTTGCAGCTTTGTTCCAAATGGAATAAAATGATTTTGTCCTCAAAATTCTACACACAATACCCCCGAATGACAATGTGATTTCTGCGATGAGGTGGCGACTTGTCCAGGGTGAACCCCGCCTTCCGCCCGATTGTAGCTGAGATAGGCACCAGCGCCCCCCGCGACCCCAAAGGGAATAAGCAGTAGAAAATGGATGGATGGATGGACAATGTGATTTTATATTCTTAAAAACATATGCAAATCAACATGTTCTAGACGAAAAATCACACAATGAGTGTCTAGTTCCGACCAAACTACAAAACCCAAATCCAGTGAAGTTGGCACGTTTTGTAAATGGTAAATAAAACAGAACACAATGATTTGCAAATCTTTTTCAACTTATATCAAATTGAATAGACTGCAAAGACAAAATACTTAACGTTCGAACTCGAAAACATAATTTTTTGCAAATATTAGCTCATTTGGAATTTGATGCCTGCAACATGTTTCAAAAATCTGGCACAAGTGGCAAAAAAGACTGACAAAGTTGAGGAATGCTCATCAAACACTTATTTGGAACATCCCACAGGGGAACGGGCTAATTGGGAACAGGTGGGTGCCACGATTTGCTATAAAGCAGCTTCCATGAAATGCTCAGTCATTCACAAACAAAGTTGGGGCGAGGGTCACCACTTTGTGAACAAATGTGTGAGCAACTTGTCCAAGAGTTTAAGAACAACATTTGACAACCCGCTTTTGCAAGGAGTTTAGGGATTTTACCATCTACGGTCTGTAATATCATCAAAAGGTTCAGAGAATCTGGAGAAATCACTGCATGTAAGCGGCAAAGCTGTGACTTTCAATCCCTCAGGCGGTACTGCATCAAAAAGCGACAGTGTGTAAAGGATATCACCACATGGGCTCAGGAACACTTCAGAAAACCACTAACAGTAACTACAGTTGGTCGCTACATCTGTAAGTGCGAGTTAAAACTCTACCATGGAAAGCGAAAGCCATTTATCAACAAAACCCAGAGACGCCGCAGGTTTCGCTGGGCCCGCGTTCATCTAAGATAGAAAGTGGTAAAGTGTTCTGTGGTCTGAAGAGTCCACATTTCAGATTGTTTTGGGAAACTGTGCACGTCGTGTCCTGCGGACAAAAGAGGAAAAGAACCATCTGGACTGTTATAGGCGCAATGTTGAGAAGCCAGCATGTGTGATGGTATGGGGGTGTATTAGTGTGTTGTAGTCAGCATGTGTGATGGTATGGGGGTGTATTAGTGTGTTGTAGTCAGCATGTGTGATGGTATGGGGGTGTATTAGTGTGTTGTAGTCAGCATGTGTGATGGTATGGGGGTGTATTAGTGTGTTGTAGTCAGCATGTGTGATGGTATGGGGGTGTATTAGTGTGTTGTAGTCAGCATGTGTGATGGTATGGGGGTGTATTAGTGTGTTGTAGTCAGCATGTGTGATGGTATGGGGGTGTATTAGTGTGTTGTAGTCAGCATGTGTGATGGTATGGGGGTGTATTAGTGTGTTGTAGTCAGCATGTGTGATGGTATGGGGGTGTATTAGTGTGTTGTAGTCAGCATGTGTGATGGTATGGGGGTGTATTAGTGTGTTGTAGTCAGCATGTGTGATGGTATGGGGGTGTATTAGTGTGTTGTAGTCAGCATGTGTGATGGTATGGGGGTGTATTAGTGTGTTGTAGTCAGCATGTGTGATGGTATGGGGGTGTATTAGTGTGTTGTAGTCAGCATGTGTGATGGTATGGGGGTGTATTAGTGTGTTGTAGTCAGCATGTGTGATGGTATGGGGGTGTATTAGTGTGTTGTAGTCAGCATGTGTGATGGTATGGGGGTGTATTAGTGTGTTGTAGTCAGCATGTGTGATGGTATGGGGGTGTATTAGTGTGTTGTAGTCAGCATGTGTGATGGTATGGGGGTGTATTAGTGTGTTGTAGTCAGCATGTGTGATGGTATGGGGGTGTATTAGTGTGTTGTAGTCAGCATGTGTGATGGTATGGGGGTGTATTAGTGTGTTGTGCATGTGTGATGGTATGGGGGTGTATTAGTGTGTTGTAGTCAGCATGTGTGATGGTATGGGGGTGTATTAGTGTGTTGTAGTCAGCATGTGTGATGGTATGGGGGTGTATTAGTGTGTTGTAGTCAGCATGTGTGATGGTATGGGGGTGTATTAGTGTGTTGTAGTCAGCATGTGTGATGGTATGGGGGTGTATTAGTGTGTTGTAGTCAGCATGTGTGATGGTATGGGGGTGTATTAGTGCCCAAGGCATGGGTAACTTACACATGTGTGATGGTATGGGGGTGTATTAGTGCCCAAGGCATGGGTAACTTACACATGTGTGATGGTATGGGGGTGTATTAGTGCCCAAGGCATGGGTAACTTACACATGTGTGATGGTATGGGGGTGTATTAGTGCCCAAGGCATGGGTAACTTACACATGTGTGATGGTATGGGGGTGTATTAGTGCCCAAGGCATGGGTAACTTACACATGTGTGATGGTATGGGGGTGTATTAGTGCCCAAGGCATGGGTAACTTACACATGTGTGATGGTATGGGGGTGTATTAGTGCCCAAGGCATGGGTAACTTACACATGTGTGATGGTATGGGGGTGCATTAGTGCCCAAGGCATGGGTGACTTACACATCTGTGAAGGCACCATTAATGCTGAAAGGTTTTGGAGCAACATATGTTGTCATCCAAGCAACGTTATCATGGACGCCCCTGCTTATTTCAGCAAGACAATGCCAAGCCACGTGTTACAACAGCGTGGCTTCGTGGTAAAAGAGTGCGGAACTAAACTGGCCCGCCTGCAGTCCAGACCTGTCTCCCGGAGACCCCGGACTGTTGAACAACTTAAGCTGTACATCAAGCAAGAATGGAAAAGAATTCCACCTGAAAAGCTTCAAAAATGTGTTTCTTCAGTTCCCAAGTTTTTACTGAGTGTTGTTGAAAAGAAAGGCCATGTAACACAGTGGTAAAAATGCACCTGTGCCAACTTTTTTGCAATGTGTTGCTGTCATTGAACTAAAGTTTCTATGTTGGAACGTTAAATATCTTGCAGTCTATTCAATTGAATATAAGTTGAAAAGGATTTGCAAATCATTGTATTCTCTTTTTATTTACCTTTTACACAACGTGACAACTTCACTGGTTTTGGGTTTTGTATATATATATATATATATATATATATATATATATATATATATATATATATATATACAGTGGGGCAAAACAGTATTTAGTCAGCCAGCGATTGTGCAAGTTCTCCCACTTCAAATGATGACAGAGGTCTGTCATTTTCATCATAGGTACACTTCAACTGGGAGAGACAGAATGTGGAAAGAAAATCCAGGAATTCACATTGCAGGAATTTTAATGAATTTATTAGTAAATTACGGTGGAAAATAAGTATTTGGTCAACCATTCAAAGCTCTCACTGATGGAAGGAGGTTTTGGCTCCAAATCTCAGGATACATGGCCCCATTCATTCTTTCCTTAACACGGATCAATCGTCCTGTCCCCTTAGCAGAAAAACAGCCCCAAAGCATGATGTTTCCACCCCCATGCTTCACAGTAGGCATGGTGTTCTTGGGATGCAACTCAGTATTCTTCTTCCTCCAAACACCACCAGTTGAGTTTATACCAAAATGGATACATGGATGATACAGCAGAGGATTGGGAGAATGTCATGTGGTCAGATGAAACCAAAATAGAACTTTTTGGTATAAACTCAACTGGTGGTGTTTGGAGGAAGAAGAATACTGAGTTGCATCCCAAGAACACCATACCTACTGTGAAGCATGGGGGTGGAAACATCATGCTTTGGGGCTGTTTTTCTGCTAAGGGGACAGGACGATTGATCCGTGTTAAGGAAAGAATGAATGGGGCCATGTATCCTGAGATTTGGAGCCAAAACCTCCTTCCATCAGTGAGAGCTTTGAATGGTTGACCAAATACTTATTTTCCACCATCATTTACAAATAAATTCTTTAAAATTCTTACAATGTGAATTCCTGGATTTTTTTTCCCATTCTGTCTCTCCCAGTTGAAGTGTACCTATGATGAAAATGACAGACCTCTGTTGGCTGACTAAACACATATTTGCCCCACTGTATATGTACATATAGATGTATATTCATATATTACTCACTCTTACAAGCGGCCCTCTGAGTGCAACCATAACTACGACTTGGCCCTCGATAAAAACGAGTATGACACCCCTGCCTTGGCCTGTGCCGGCGTGCCTAATGCTGTGTCCCACGCGGCACCGGCGGCATTACTCAAATTGATTGCGCGGGATGCTCTGCAAGCTCTTGTGCACAGCCCAGCAAATGTTTAATGGCTGTGCAAAGTTGCCTTTCGCCGTCCTCCTCCAGCCTCCATTAATCAGCGCCTTGAAAGCGAAGACGACGACCACGGCGGCGGCGATACGGGAAGGAAGGAGTGCTCGTAAAAACGACACACACACACACACACACACACACACACACACACACACACACACACACACACACACACACACACACACACACACACACACACACACACACACACACACACACACACACACACACACACACACACACCACGATGGCTTTCCTTTGAGGGAGAGAAGAGCCACCCACGCCCCCTCCCCCTCCCCGAGGGCGCCGCTTTTGCGCCAAGTGTTCTCCCGTACTGGAGCTTGTTGCGCCCTGCAGCTCTGGCGACGGCGTGCACGTTGCGAGCAGCCAAGCGGTGACTCAGCAGAGCGCGGCGGGTCAGCCTCAAAAAGCAACACGCTCCTGACGCAGGCGGGTGAAACCGTCGCCGCGGGGGGTCCGACACACCGCAGAATAAAAGCGGAACGGGTTATTTGGTGTGTGGAACACGCTGACAAGTCGCTGCAGAGAGTTTGCAGGGTGTACCTGCCGTCTTTTATGTGCTACTTTTTTGTTTTGCTTTACTTCGTGACTGTGCTCAGGCCTACTTCACACACTCACTGCGACTGTTTCATCAACTCTAAAGCAAAAACAAAAAAACAGGCTTCACTACAAGTCTGAAAAAAAAAAAGCTCCGTCAATTATCACAGCAAAACTCGAGTGATGAAAAATGTGATGCTAAATTGTGTAATGTTAGCAATGCTAATATTGATAACAATTGTTTTCTTCCTTTGCCACTACTTTAAAGGCCTACTGAAATGAGATGTTCTTATTTAAAGGGGGATAGCAGCTCCATTCTATGTGTCATACTTCATCATTTCACCATATTGCCATATTTTTGCGGAAAGGATTTAGTAGAGAACATCCACCATAAAGTTTGCAACTTTTAGTCGCCAACAGAAAAGCCTTGCCTGTACCGGAAGTAGCAGACGATGACGTCACATGTTGATGACTCCTCACATCCTCACATTGTTTATAATAGGAGCCTCCAACAAAAAGAGCTATTCGGACCGAGAAAACGACAATTTCCCCATTTATTTGAGCGAGGATGAAAGATTTGTGTTTGAGGATATTGATAGCGACGGACTAAAAAAAATAAATAAATAAAATAAAGTTAAAAAAAAACGCGATTGCAGTGGGAGCGATTCAGATTTTTTTAGACACATTTACTAGGATAATTCTGGGAAATCCCTTATCTTTCTATTGTGCTGCTAGTGATTTAGTGAGTTTAATAGTACCTGATAGTCGGAGGGGTGTGTCCACCGGTGTCGACGGCAGCTTTATGGAAGGCACAAGCTCAGCTGATCTTCGGTAAATGCCGACTTTTTACCACAATTTTCTCACCGAAACCTGCTGGTTGACATTCGGTAGGGATCCATGTTCGCTTGACCGCTGTGATCCATAGGAACGCTTCACCTCCGGGAATTTTAAACAAGGAATCACCGTGTGTTTGTGTGGCTAAAGGCTAAAAGCTTCCCACCTCCATCTTTCTACTTTGACTTCTCCAATATTAATTGAACAAATTGCAAAAGCTTCAGCAACACAGATGTCCAAAATACTGTGTAATTATGTGGTTAAAGCAGACCACTTTTAGCTGTGTGTGTGTGCAGCGCTAATATTTCCTAACAGCCCGTGAAGTCACGCGTACACGTCATCATTACACAACGTTTTCAAGAAGAAACTCCCGGGAAATTTAAAATTGCAATTTAGTAAACTAAAGCGGGCGTATTGTCATGTGTTGCAATGTTAATATTTCATCATTGATATATAAACTATCAGACTGTGTGGTGGCTAGTAGTGGCTTTCAGTAGGCCTTTAATGTTACGTTGTTGTGTGGGATTTATGAAATGTTATCGAATATTTCAGCAATCGAGTTAATAATCACACGAATAATACACAAATACACAAATAAAAAGTACCGTATTTCCTTGAATTGCCGCCGGGCATATAGTATGCGCCTGCCTTCAATTACTGCCGGGTCAAATTCGATTCGCAAAATAATTAGCGCATGCTTAGTATTACCGCCGGGTCAAACTCGTCACGTCACGAGTGACACCTCACCTGTCATCATTTTCAAAATGGAGGAGGCTGATTTCAATCATTTGAAATGTCATAAAGGGAAGAAGATTAAGAGCTATTCAGTAGGATTTAAAGTCCAAGCTATTGGACTAAAAAGAACAGTAAGCAGCTATGTTTTATTAATATACCGTAGCTGTGTGTGTCAAATATGAGTCATTAAATGACTCTCGCCTCCTGGTGGTAGAGGGCGCTAGTGATCCTTCTTGCGACTACTTGACGGGGGCGGCATGGCGTAGTGGGTAGAGCGGCTGTGTCAGAAACCTGAGGGTTGCAGGTTCGCTTCCCACCAATTGACATCCAAATCGCTGCCGTTGTGTCCTTGGGCAGGACACTTCACCCTTTGCCCCCGGTGCCGCTCACACTGGTGAATGAATGATGAATGAATGATTGGTGGTGGTGGGAGGGGCCGTAGGTGCAAACTGGCAGCCACGCTTCCGTCAGTCTACCCCAGGGCAGCTGTGGCTACTGATGTAGCTTACCACCACCATCGTGTGAATGAACACTTCTCTGTTAGCGCTTTGAGTATCTAACAATAGAAAAGTGCGATTTTAATCTAATCCATTATTATTATTAATATTAGGGGATATGTGGTGGGAACAGATAGGAGGCGGGGGGTGCACGACGGACCTTTTAGGACGTAACACCACTATGTAAACAACCGGGCTGAAATAAAGCATGTTGCAGTCCTAAATACCCAGTGTACTATTTCTACAATAACACTTCATGGTGGCAGCGGTGGGATAAAGAGATGACCCAAGGAGCAGAACGGGAGGGGGAGTTGTCCGAGGATAATTCTGTCGTTGCCCGTGAGGAGCCGAAATAACTGATAAAACAGTTTTCTAAACTGGACTTTCAATGGAAGCAGGAGGTAATGAAGGACGATATCCATTGAGACAGAGAGACTTTTAAAACTGAAGAAAGATAAGGAAGACTTCTATAAACAAGTTATCGATGCTTTTGATCAGAAAGAGCTGCACATGGACTTCATTTATAAGTAAAGGTAAGACCATAATAACGTATGGGCTTTTCATGATGGTATCCTTACATCACACTCAAATTTTTACCGCATGCTTATGGTAAATGCCGGAGTGAGAAGAGGTTTTAAAATAATTAGCGCATGCCTTTGGTAAGTGCCAGAGTGAGAAGAGGTTTTAAATTAATTAGCGCCCCGGCGGCAATTCGAGGAAATACGGTATGTCCCTAAATAAAATAGTGAACATACTCGAGGACTTGTCTTTTAGTAGTAAGTAAAAAACAAATACTCCTAATGAGTCTGCTGACAATAAGTGTTTTAGCACCAATAAGTGTTTTTTGGGCGGCATAGCTCGGTTGGTAGAGTGGCCGTGCCAGCAACTTGAGGGTTGCAGGTTCGATTCCCGCTTCCTAGTCACTGCCGTTGTGTCCTTGGGCAAGACACTTTACCCACCTGCTCCCAGTGCCACCCACACTGCTTTAAATGTAACTTAGATATTGGGTTTCACTATGTAAAGCGCTTTGAGTCACTAAAGAAAAGCGCTATATAAATATAATTCACTTCACTTTTTTGGGACACTAGTTGAAATGTTTTTTTTGAATCTTCATATAATGCACATGATGTTGAAATTGCACTTTTACCACGGTAGCATCACTACATATTTCTTATATTAAAAACCAAACCAAATATTTGCCATTTTCTTATGCAAGTCAAATATCTCGTCTTTTTTGGGCCCTCTGCTCTCTTTTTCGGAAGCGCAACCTGCATCACCATTTATGAGTTTGAACATCAAATATGTTGTCTTTGTAGCATATTCAACTGAATATGGCTTGAAAAGGATTTGCAAATCATTGTATTCTGTTTATATTGACAACTTACACAATTCCCAACTCATATGGAAACAAGGTTTGTAGATAAAAGCCTTTTTAATGTGGAGATATTGTCTTATTTAACTCAAGCCTATGTGATAGTGTGTGTGTGTGTGTGTGTGTGTGTGTGTGTGTGTGTGTGTGTGTGTGTGTGTCTTGAGCCCCCCCATGCCCTCCCCTGTGCCCTCCTGTGTCTCCACGCCTGGATGCTAACCGCTAGTGAAGGCTAGCCAATTATCCCCAATCAAGTTAGCCAGTGTGGTGCTGGCGCGAGAGGAAGCTCCCAGCAGAGCTTATAGGAGTCATTATGGGGCACATCCTGACATTAACTTGAACTTCTTCTTTACCTTGGTCTCCTCTTCACATTGTCGGGCTCCACCCGGCTGGAGGAAAGGGGAGAGCGGCAATCAAAAGGCAAAGTGCACGCACATGGACCATAATTTAAACCTTCCCCGTTGCAAATTCGGGGTTGATGGCGGAGGAGTGGAGCGGAGATGATGCGCGACGTCATTTGCAGAGGAGGAATGCGTGTTTGGTGGTGGGCGGCGGCTTTGGAGGCGCTTGGGATTCTGTGCCCACGTCGGCCGAAAGGGTCCTAGTCAGTCATAGCCGTGAAGAAAGTCCTTTCAAGGCAATGGTTAATAATGTAAGGATGTCCATTTACATGTGGACTGATCCTGTATTTAATTAGGAAAATACACGGATTCCTTCCATGCTACTAAGAAACAATAATAAAACATTCATAGGTCCATAAATATATAATTTCAGCTCATGTCGACACTGGAATATAAAGACAATGTGTACGGTGACATGTAAACTAATGTAATATTCATTACAACGTGGTGAATATTTAAATGTATATATTTTAGATTTACATTGATTAAAATGTCATACTACATTTGGAAGTTGTATTAATATTTAATACATACTATAGTTTAAACTAACTAAATACAATGAATGCTATATTATTATTTATATTACATCTTACTTTATATCATTAATATAAATATATATATATTTTTAAATAACTGTTGTAAATGCTATTTATTCAAATTGTATACTGCATCTGTAAGTTGTATTAATATTAAATATATACAATAGTTTAAAACTCACTAAATACAATGAATGCTGTATTATTATTTACATTACATTTTTACTTTATATCATTAATATAAATATTATTTTTTTAGTTAACTGTTTTAATTGCTAGTTATTAAAATGTTATACTGCATTTGCAAGTTGTATTATAATTTAATACTTACTATAGTTTAAAACAAAGTATATATAATGAGTGCTATGTTATTTATATAGATGTTTACTTTATATCATTAATATAATATTTTTAAAATAAAATAAATTGCCAGATATTACAATACTATTACATATTTTAATTAATGTTGTTATTTAATTATTAAAAATGGTATGTATTCAAATTGTATATTTAATAAATGTATTAAAATGTCATACTACATTTGTAAGTTGCATTAATATTTAATACAAACTATGGTTCAAAGTTAACTAAATACAATGAATGCTATATTATTATTAATATTACATTTTCACTTTATATCATTAATATAAATATATATTTTTTAAATAACTGTTGTAAATGCTATTTATTAAAATGTCATGCTACATCTGTAAGTTGTATTAATATTAAATATATACTATAGTTTAAAACTCACTAAATACAATGAATTCTGTATTATTATTTATATTACATTTTACCTTATATCATTGATATATTTTTTTAATTAACTGTTGTAATTTGTAGTTATTAAAATGTTATACTACATTTGCAAGTTTTATTAATATTTAATATATATTATAGTTTAAAACTTACTATATAAAATGAATGCTATATTATTATTTATATAAAAAGTTTACTTGATATCATTAATATACATATTATTTTAAAATAAAATAAATTGATAGTTATTACATATTTTGATTGATGATAAATACTATTTTTTCAAATGTTTTTTTATTTAAGTATTTAAAAAACATGGTGAATATTTAAATGTATATATTTTAGATTTACTACATTTATTAAAATGTCATACTACACTTGTAAGTTGTATTAATATTTAATATATACTAGTTTAAAACTAACTAAATACAATGAATGCTATATTTTTATTTATATTAAATTTGTATTTTATATCATTAATGTAAATATCATTTAAAAAAATTAACTGTTGTAAATGCTAGTAATTAAAATGTTATACTACATTTGCAAGTTTTATTAATATTTAATATATACTATAGTTTAAAACTAACTATATCAAATGAATGTTGTATTATTATTTATATAAAATGTTTACTTTATATCATTAAAATAAATATTATTTTAAAATGAAATAAATTGCAAGTTATTACATATTTCGATTAATAATAAATACTCTTTTTTTCAAATGTTTTCATTTAATTATTTAAAAAAAAACATGGTGAATATTTAAATGTATGTATTTTAGATTTACTAAATTTATTAAAATGTCATACTACATTTGTAAGTTGTATTAATATTTAATACATACTATAGTTTAAAACTACTAAATACAATGAATGCTATATTATTATTTATATTACACTTTACTTTGTATTATTAATATAAATCTATATATTTTTTAAATTAACTGTTGTAATTGATAGTTATTAAAATTGTACACTACATTTGTAAGTTTTATTAATATGTAATATGTACTATAGTTTAAAACTAACTAAACACAATGCCATATTATTATTTATATAAAATGTTTACTTTATATCATTAATTAGATATTATTTAAAATAAAATAAATTACTATTTATTATAATAATATTACATATTTTAATGAATAACAATTACTATTTTTTTCCAAATGTTTTTGTTCAATTTTTCAAAAAAACATTGGGAATATTTAAATGTATTTAAATGTATATATTTTACATTTACTACATTCATTAAAATGGTATACTACATTATTACAACATAAGTTGTATTAATATTTAATATATACTATAGTTTAAAACTAACTAAATACAATGATTACTATATTATTTATATGACATTTTTACTTTATATCATTAATATAGATATTTGTTTTTAAATGAACTGTTGTAATTTTTAAGTTGTATATTTAATGTATACTATTTTGTGAGACTAACTAAATACAATGTATGCTATATTATCACTTATATAAAATGATTACTTTATATCATTAATATAAATATTATTTTAAAATAAAAAAAATAGTAACTATGTAGGAAATTGGTAGTTCTTAAAATAATATTACATATTTTAATTAATAAAAAATACTTTTTTTCCCAAAATTTTTATTTGATTCTAAAAAAAACATGAAAATTAATTAATATAATAACTCAATCAATCAATCAATCAATCAATCAATGTTCATTTATATAGCCCTAAATCACAAGTGTCTCAAAAGGCTGCACAAGCCACTATGACATCCTCGGTTTAGAACCCACTTAAGGGCAAGGAAAAACTCACAACCCAGTGGGACGTCGATGAGAATCCATAGTGGATCTAACATAATAGTGTGAGAGTCTAGTCCATAGTGGATCTAACATAATAGTGTGAGAGTCCAGTCCATAGTGGATCTAACATAATAGTGTGAGAGTCCAGTCCATAGTGGATCTAACATAATAGTGTGAGAGTCCAGTCCATAGTGGATCTAACATAATAGTGTGAGAGTCCAGTCCATAGTGGATCTAACATAATAGTGAGAGTCCAGTCCATAGTGGATCTAACATAATAGTGTGAGTCCAGTCCATAGTGGATCTAACATAATAGTGTGAGAGTCCAGTCCATAGTGGATCTAACATAATAGTGAGAGTCCAGTCCATAGTGGATCTAACATAATAGTGAGAGTCCAGTCCATAGTGGATCTAACATAATAGTGTGAGAGTCCAGTCCATAGTGGATCTAACATAATAGTGAGAGTCCAGTCCATAGTGGATCTAACATAATAGTGAGAGTCCAGTCCATAGTGGATCTAACATAATAGTGAGAGTCCAGTCCATAGTGGATCTAACATAATAGTGAGAGTTCGGTCCATAGTGGATCTAACATAATAGTGTGAGAGTCCAGTCCATTGTGGATCTAACATAATAGTGAGAGTCCAGTCCATAGTGGATCTAACATAATAGTGTGAGAGTCCAGTCCATAGTGGATCTAACATAATAGTGTGAGAGTCCAGTCCATAGTGGATCTAACATAATAGTGAGAGTCCAGTCCATAGTGGATCTAACATAATAGTGAGAGTCCAGTCCATAGTGGATCCAACATAATAGTGAGAGTCCAGTCCATAGTGGATCTAACATAATAGTGAGAGTCCAGTCCATAGTGGATCTAACATAATAGTGAGAGTCCAGTCCATAGTGGATCTAACATAATAGTGTGAGAGTCCAGTCCATAGTGGATCTAACATAATAGTGAGAGTCCAGTCCATTGTGGATCCAAGATGAGTGTGAGAGTCCAGTCCACTGTGGATCCAAGATGAGTGTGAGAGTCCAGTCCATAGTGGATCTAACATAATAGTGAGAGTCCAGTCCATTGTGGATCTAAGATGAGAGTGAGAGTCATGGACTGGACTCTCGGGAGACCATGCCGAATAACTACTAGTAAAATATTACTTTCCAAGTATCTAGGGCCTCAGACCAGTAATGTTAATTGATAGTTAAAAAGGTTATTAATATAACTATTTTGGGGGATATAAAAATCCTGTAAACATCACAATATTAATTATGAAACATTTAAAATAAACATTCTTAAGTGCAAAATCACAGTCTTGGAATGGAAATATTGGATCTTTTTATGAGGACTAAAATACTTTGTTTCTGTGAACATGACCCGGGATCCACATTGCAGCTGGGTCAGATTAGGTCACGCTGCTGCAGAGTGACATCGTGTGTGTGTGTGTGTGTGTGTGTGTGTGTGTGTGTGTGTGTGTGTGTGTGTTTGTGTGTGTGTGTGTGTGTGTGTGTGTGTGTGTGTGTGTTGTGCTCTCAGCAGTGAGGTGTGGTGCCTTCAGGTGATGCACTTCATTCTGCTGCTGTCTTGTTGTGACAGGACCAACATTAAATGGAGGGAGTCAGTGACTGAACAGTGACAGGCCCCACCCTGTGTGTGTGTGTGTGTGTGTGTGTGTGTGTGTGTGTGTGTGTGTGTGTGTGTGTGTGTGTGTGTGTGTGTGTGTGTGTGTGTGTGTGTGTGTGTGTGTGTGTGTGCACAAGCCTGAACGTGAGCCTCAGCCTCCGCATTTTCCCCCTCCGTGGTCCATGACAAGTCAGGTGACCCAGTGCTCATCAAGCAGTGTTCACGTCACATTAATGGCCGTCACTTGCATCTCCATAAGTTCCACATACAGCACTGACATGTTGAAAAAGGGCCACTCGAGATCCGCTGATCAAACATGAAGGCACAATACAAACTTCACTGCATCTTAGATCAGGCAATGACCGTCTAGTTCCGACCAAACTGCGAAACCCAAAACCAGTGAAGCTGTCACGTTGTGTAAATGGTAAATAAAAAGAGAATTGAATGATTTGCAAATCCTTTTCAACTTATATTCAACTGAATAGACTGCAAAGACACGATATTTAATATTCCAACTGAGAAAGCAATATTATTTTTTTGCAAATAATCATTAACGTAGAACAGGGGTCAGCAACCTTTTAGAAACCAAGAGCTACTTCTTGGGGACTGATTAATGCCAAGGGCTACCAGTTTGATACACACTTCAATAAATTGCCAACAATAGCCAGTTTGCTCAATTTACCTTTAATAAATAAATCAATATATATAAAAAATGGGTATTTCTGTCTGTCATTCCATTGCAGATTTTTTTTTTCCTTGTACGGAAGGTTTTTTGTAGAGAGTAAATGATGAATAAAAACACTTAATTGAAAGGCTTAAAAGAGGAGAAAACACGAAAAAAAAATTTAATTAAACTTTTAAACATAGTTTATCTTTAATTTCGACTCTTTAAACTTCAAAATTCAACCGGAAAAAATGAAGGGAAAAACTAGCTAATTTGAATCTTTTTGAAAAAATGTAAAAAAGAATTTATGGAACATCATTAGTAATTTTTCCGGATTAAGATTAATTTTATAGTTTTGATGACAAGTTTTAAATAGGTTAAAATCCAATTTGCACTTTATTAGAATATATAACAAATTGGACCAAGCTATATTTCTAACAAAGACAAATCATTATTTCTTCTAGATTTTCCAGAACAAAAAATTTAAAAGACATTCAAAAGACTTTGAAATAGGATTTAAATTTGATTCTACAGATTTTCTAGATTTGACAGAATATTTTTTTTGAATTTTAATCATAATAACTTTAAAGAAATATTTCACAAATATTCTGCATCGAAAAAACAGAAGCTAACTTTAGAATTTGATGCCAGCAACCCGTGACAAAGAAGTTGGGAAAGGTGGCAATAAATACTGATAAAGTTGAGGAATGCTCATCAAACACTTATTTGGAACATCCCACAGGTGTGCAGGCTAATTGGGAACAGGTGGGTGCCATGATTGGCTATAAAAGCAGCTTCCCAAAAAATGCTCAGTCTTTCACAAGAAAGGATGGGGCGAGGTACACCCCTTTGTCCACAACTGTGTGAGCAAATAGTCAAACAGTTTAAGAACAACCTTTCTCAAAGTGACATTGCAAGACATTTAGGGATTTCAACATCTACGCTCCATAATATCATCAAAAGGTTCAGAGCAGAGCATCCATTTATTTGTGGCGGCCCGCCATGAAAGAATTACGGCCGCCACAAATAAAATAAAAAAAATAAAAATATATATATATATATATATATATAATATATATATATATATATATATATATATTTTTTTTTTTATGGCTTTTGACTCGCTTGACCGTTCATAAAATCTGTGAATGGAGCTTGTAGTTACATATTATATAAATATGTAAATATTATATAAATATGTATATAAATATGTACATAAAGTGTTGTAAACATATTTCAATTCCGTGTTCTTCTTGGTCATCGCTGCTGCCACTCCCCCACCCCCCCACACCACACCATCACAAATAGATGCCTGACCTGTGGAAAACACTGCAGAGAATTTGGAGAAATCACTCCACGTAAGCGGCATGGCCGGAAACCGACATTGAATGATTGTGACCTTTAATCCCTCAAAAACCGACATCAATTTCTAAAGGATATCACCACATGGGCTCAGGAACACTTCAGAAACCCACTGTCACTAAATACAGTTGGTCGCTACATCTGTAAGTGCAAGTTAAAGCTCTACTATGCAAAGCGAAAGCCATTTATCAACAACATCCAGAAACGCCGCCGGCTTATCTGGGCCTGATATCATCTAAAATGGACTGATGCAAAGTGGAAAAGTGTTCTGTGGTCTGACGAGTCCACATTTCAAATTGTATTTGGAAATATTTGACATTGTGTTATCGACGCAAAGTTCAAAAGGTAGCATGTGTGATGGTATGGGGGTGTATTAGTGCCCAAGGCATGGGTAACTTACACATGTGTGATGGTATGGGGGTGTATTAGTGAACAAGACATGGGTAACTTACACATGTGTGATGGTATGGGGGTGTATTAGTGCCCAAGACATGGGTAACTTACACATGTGTGATGGTATGGGGGTGTATTAGTGCCCAAGGCATGGGTAACTTACACATGTGTGATGGTATGGGGGTGTATTAGTGCCCAAGGCATGGGTAACTTACACATGTGTGATGGTATGGGGGTGTATTAGTGAACAAGGCATGGGTAACTTACACATGTGTGATGGTATGGGGGTGTATTAGTGAACAAGACATGGGTAACTTACACATGTGTGATGGTATGGGGGTGTATTAGTGCCCAAGGCATGGGTAACTTACACATGTGTGATGGTATGGGGGTGTATTAGTGAACAAGACATGGGTAACTTACACATGTGTGATGGTATGGGGGTGTATTAGTGAACAAGGCATGGGTAACTTACACATGTGTGATGGTATGGGGGTGTATTAGTGAACAAGACATGGGTAACTTACACATGTGTGATGGTATGGGGGTGTATTAGTGAACAAGACATGGGTAACTTACACATGTGTGATGGTATGGGGGTGTATTAGTGCCCAAGGCATGGGTAACTTACACATGTGTGATGGTATGGGGGTGTATTAGTGAACAAGGCATGGGTAACTTACACATGTGTGATGGTATGGGGGTGTATTAGTGAACAAGACATGGGTAACTTACACATGTGTGATGGTATGGGGGTGTATTAGTGCCCAAGGCATGGGTAACTTACACATGTGTGATGGTATGGGGGTGTATTAGTGAACAAGACATGGGTAACTTACACATGTGTGATGGTATGGGGGTGTATTAGTGCCCAAGACATGGGTAACTTACACATGTGTGATGGTATGGGGGTGTATTAGTGCCTAAGGCATGGGTAACTTACACATGTGTGATGGTATGGGGGTGTATTAGTGCCCAAGACATGGGTAACTTACACATGTGTGATGGTATGGGGGTGTATTAGTGCCCAAGACATGGGTAACTTACACATCTCTGAAGGCACCATTAATGCTGAAAGGTACATACAGGTTTTGGTACAACATATGCTGCCATCTTTTTCATGGACGCCCCTGCTTATTTCAGCAAGACAATGCCAAGCCACATTCAGCACGTGTTACAACAGCGTGGCTTAGTAAAAAAAAAAAAAGAGTGCGGGTACTTTCCTGGCCCGCCTGCAGTCCAGACCTGTCTCCCATCAAAAATGTGTGGCGCATTATGAAGCGTAAAATAGGACAGCAGAGACCCCGGACTGTTGAAGGACTGAAGCTCTACATAAAACAAGAATGGGAAAGAATTCCACTTTCAAAGCTTCAACAATTAGTTTCCTCAGTTCCCAAACGTTTGAGTCAGTGTTCATTTTGACAGCAAAATTTGATTTATTTTTAGTCATAGACTGTTGACTAAAATGTAATTTAGTTTTAGTCATAATTTAGTTATTTAAATTGTTTTAGTTTTAGTTGACTAAATATAAGATTATAGTCGGCAAAAACTACAGTAGATTTAGTCGACTAAAGGGTAATATGTAAACTTTCCCTTCAATTTCTGAAAGTCAAAGCAAAACAGCGGAAAAATCCCCGATACAAGTCGTATTTTGATGAAAATCATGTCTCTAATGTAGTATTTCACCAGTAAGCCGTGTAATAAAGGGGATAACGTGGAGTGAGTTGTGGAAAATGCTTACCTGGGTGTGGATTTGGGGGTGATTGGACTGTAAATGTCGCTTCAAGTTTGTTGTGTTTTTCCTTGTAATCCTGGCGCTGCATTTCTTACACTGCGTCTTCTTATCTTTGACCTCAAATATCAAATGTCCCCATATGTCCTCTCTTCTCTTCCCCCCCGGCGTTGACATGTTGTCTTCTGCAGCGCATTCAGTCTCAAACGCAAACTACCTTTACGTAACTTCCTCACCACGTCGCTCTGATTGGTTCTCTTCCCAACTCCTCCCGCCTCTTCCTAACCAAATGAGTTGCGATTGGATCTCGTCTCTGGCAGACATTTTCGTCTCGTTTTTATTCGTTGACGAATATGTCAATACACCTCGTCATCGTCTGAGTCCACGAAAATTATTTTTTATTTAGTTATTGTCTCGTTTTAGTCAGAAAAAAAAGGTCGTTGACGATAACTATGACGGAAATTTTTCGTCAACAAAATGAACACTGGTTTGAGTGTTGTTAAAAGAAAAGGTGATGTAACACAGTGGTGAACATGCCCTTTCCCAACTACTTTGGCAGGTGTTGCAGCCATGAAATTCTAAGTTGTCTTTGTAGCATATTCAACTGAATATGGCTTGAAAATGATTTGCAAATCATTGTATTCTGTTTATATTTACATCTAACACAATTTCCCAAGTCCCATGAAAACGGGGTTTGTAAGATCATTAGCGGCTGATGTTGTCCCGCCCTGCGCCGTAGTGACTAGCGGACATTATTAGTTGTGTAAAAATGGACACACAAACACACACACGTTGCTATTATTATCCTCCTCTCCTGCTGCAAAAATGAGTTTGCCTCGACTCCATTAAAACGCGAGCCGACCTCTCCCGAGACACCGCCGTCCTATTTTGCATGCTCGCTACAGAACCCGGGACCACCTCCATCGCCGGCGTCCCCTCGGTGGAGCGTGTGGTAAGTGGGCGGATGACATTCACGGAGGAAGTGACTCTCCTCCATCCGCCGCGCTCGCCCGTCACGGGCGGCCAGGAGATATTGCCGGCGACACGTGCAAATCAGCCGCAAATGGCCGCTAATTTGATTGACATCTGGGCCGCTGTCACCCGGTGACGGCGATGAGTGCACAAAGAGCCATCTTTCGGCTAAATCACTTCTTGTCCTTTGGGTGGGGGGGGGGGGGATGTGTCTCCTCCTCCTCCTCTTGGTCTCCATCCTCCCTCCCCACCCGCCGACCGCCGAGCCACTCGCCAGATTCTAATTGCGTGTGTCCTTCCTCTCGCTGCAATTTTCCCATTACCGCCACAAGAGCGGGCGCGCAGCTCATTTGAAGCCAGCTTGTCTTCCTAAACACACCCCCCCCCAACACACTTAACCCCTCGCTGCCTGCAAGCACGTTCACATTGTCCCTTCCGCAAGATTTATTTTTAATCCTCTCTCTTATCCGTTCGCCCTGGCTCATAAACACATTATAACGGGACTGTCCGGGCTGAAGACGGCACCTGAACACACCTCGGTCCGCCGGAGAATAAGAAGACGTAGATTGTGAGAGTTTCATGTTCCAAAAAGAGACTAGCACACAAATTTCTCAGGTTTTCTAGTCTTAACGGACACTTTTTCTTGGAGAGATAAATGCTCTTCTCGGCGAGCAGCGGTGTACTGGTGCCTATTTCTGTTGTGCAACTTGATTATCATAAATAACTATCGACGGGAATAGATGTATACATCACAGGACACGTACAAAGTGCAGGCATGTACTCGTGTGTGTGGACGTACTGTAGGCTTTGACCTTGTGGATTATTTTGAGTTTGTTTATTATGCAAGGTGGTAGTTATAATGAATAACTGGCTGAGGAAGCCAACATATTTATCATGGGACACGTAAGTAGTGCACATGTGCTCATGTGTAAATCAACATACTGTAGGCTTTGATTGGGTGGATTACTTTGAGTTTTTCTATTATGCAAGGTGGTAGTTGTAATAAATAACTGGCAGAAGAAGCCATAATATTTACCATAGGACACATAAGTAGTGCAATCATGTGCTCATGTGTGAGTTTGATTTTGTGGATTATTTTGAGTCGATTGATTATGCAAGGCGGCAGTTATAATAAATAACTGGCAGAAGGAGCCGTGATATTTATCATAGGACACATAAGTAGTGCACACGTGCTAATGTGTAAATCAACATACTGTGTGCTTTGATTGTGTGGATTATTTTGAGTTTGTCTATTATGCTCATGTGTGAGTCAACGTACTGTATGCTTTGATTTTGTGGATTATTTTGAGTCTATTATGCAAGGTGGTAGTTATAATAAATAACTGGTAGAAGGAGCAGTAACATTTATCATAGGACACGTAAGTAGTGCAGACATGTGCTCATGTGTGAGTCAACATACTGTAGGCTTTGATTTTGTGGATTATTTTGAGTCTTCGCATTATGCAAGGTGGCAATTATAATAAATAACTGGCAAAAGGAGCCGTAACGTTTATCATAGGACACGTAAGTAGTGCAGACATGTGCTCATGTGTGAGTCAACGTACTGTATGCTTTGATTTTGTGGATTATTTTGAGTCTATTATGCAAGGTGGTAGTTATAATAAATAACTGGTAGAAGGAGCAGTAACATTTATCATAGGACACGTAAGTAGTGCAGACATGTGCTCATGTGTGAGTCAACATACTGTAGGCTTTGATTTTGTGGATTATTTTGAGTCTTTGCATTATGCAAGGTGGCAATTATAATAAATAACTGGCAAAAGGAGCCGTAACGTTTATCATAGGACACGTAAGTAGTGCAGACATGTGCTCATGTGTGAGTCAACGTACTGTATGCTTTGATTTTTGTGGACTATTTTGAGTCTATTATGCAAGGTGATAGTTATGATAAATAACTGGCAGAAGGAGCCGTAACATTTATCATAGGACACGTAAGTAGTGCAGACATGTGCTCATGTGTGAGTCAACCTACGGTAGGCTTTGATTTTGTGGATTATGTCGAGTCTTTCTATTACGCAAGGTGGCAGTTATAATAAATAACTGGCAGAAGGAGCCATATGATTTATCATGGGACAAGTAAGTAGTGCAGACATGTGCTCATGTGTGAGTTAACGTACTGTAGGCTTTGATTTTGTGGATTATTTTGAGTCTTTGCATTATGCAATGTGGCAGTTATAATAAATAACTGGCAAAAGGAGCCGTAACATTTATCATAGGACACGTAAGTAGTGCAGACATGTGCTCATGTGTGAGTCAACGTACTGTAGGCTTTGATTTTGTGGATTATTTTGAGTCTTTGCATTATGCAAGGTGGCAGTTATAATAAATAACTGGCAAAAGGAGCCGTAACGTTTATCATAGGACACGTAAGTAGTGCAGACATGTGCTCATGTGTGAGTCAACGTATTGTATGCTTTGATTTTGTGGACTATTTTGAGTCTGTTATGCAAGGTGATAGTTATAATAAATAACTGGCAAAAGGAGCCGTAACATTTATCATAGGACACGTAAGTAGTGCAGACATGTGCTCATGTGTGAGTCAACCTACTGTAGGCTTTGATTTTGTGGATTATGTTGAGTCTTTCTATTACGCAAGGTGGCAGTTATAATAAATAACTGGCAGAAGGAGCCATATGATTTATCATGGGAGAAGTAAGTAGTGCAGACATGTGCTCATGTGTGAGTCAACCTACTGTAGGCTTTGATTTTGTGGATTATGTTGAGTCTTTCTATTACGCAAGGTGGCAGTTATAATAAATAACTGGCAGAAGGAGCCGTATGATTTATCATGGGACAAGTAAGTAGTGCAGACATGTGCTCATGTGTGAGTCAACATACTGTAGGCTTTGATTTTGGGAACTATTTTGAGTATGTTATGCAAGCTGCTGGTTATCATTGCTAACTTGATGGTAAACAATAAATTGACTAATGATGTATGAATAAAAAAAATCTAACTTTCTGCCGTCCTCTTCTCTTCTTCCATGTTGCTCCCGTTGCTGTTTCCTTCGCCACCAAAGGTAAGTTCATGTTTTTGTTTTATTTCCTCCCCCTAGATGACGTCTGGCTAACAGGCGCCGACACGCACTTCGCACACTTCATCAGAATGTCGGCTTAATTTCTCAGCGTCGAGTCTTGTCTTGGCTTTTTTTTTTTTTTTGTCCTCTGTCCTCTCTCCACTTGTCCCTGTGCCGTGCGCGATGTTGCCGTTTGATGCCAACGGGGCGCGGGCACCCATGCTAATAATGTTGCGTGTCACAAAAAAGTACACAAAGCAACGACATTTCGCCTCACCTTTCATGGTCTTTGGTCATTTTCTGACGCATGACAAGGATGTGAATTATATTTATATAGCGCTTTTCTCTAGTGACTCAAAGCGCTTTACACATCTACAAACCCTGTTTCCATATGAGTTGGGAAATTGTGTTAGATGTAAATATAAACAGAATACAATGATTTGCAAATCCTTTTCAAGCCATATTCAGTTGAATATGCTACAAAGACAACATATTTCATGTTCAAACTCATAAAAACATTTTTTTTTTTGCAAATAATCATTAACTTTAGAATTTGATGCCATCAACACGTGACAAAAAAGTTAGGAAAGGTGGCAATAAATACTGATAAAGTTGATGAATGTTCATCAAACACTTATTTGGAACATCCCACAGGTGTGCAGGCTAATTGGGAACAGGTGGGTGCCATGATTGGCTATAAAAACAGCTGTAGAACGACTGAAGCTTTACATAAAACAAGAATGGGAAATTAATTCCACAATTGTTGAATTCCATTCAACAATTAGTTTTCTCAGTTCCCAAACATTTATTGAGTGTTGTTAAAAGAAAAGGTGATGTAACACAGTGGTGAACATGCCCTTTCCCAACTACTTTGGCACGTGTTGCAGCTGTCACGCCAAATTTCTTCCCCCCTACCAAAACCTTCCCCCCCATTTACTTCCGGGGTCATGATTAATACAGACGTTTTGTTAACGCTATATTATAAAAAAATTTAAAAAACAATTTACAAACACAAGCTATGGGATGACATAAGAGGAAACGTGACCTCTGAAGTAAATGTGTCATCCCATACCTTGTGTTTGTAAATTGTTTTTTAAATTTTTTTATAATATAGCGTTAACAAAACGTCTGTATTTTTATAATATAGCGTTATATTGTTATAAAATAGCGTTAACAAAACGTCTGTATTAATCATGACCCCGGATGTAAATGGGGGTGGGGGAGGTTTTTGTAGGGGGGGAAGAAATTTGGCGTGACACAGCCATGAAATTCTAAGTTAATTATTATTTGCAAAAAAAAAAAAAAAAAAAAAAGTTTATGAGTTTGAACAGTTTTAAGGTTAAATATCAATCAAAGTTTGCTTATGTAGACCTAAATCACCAGCATCTCAAAGGGCTGCAAAAGCCACAACAACATCCTCTGCTCAGATCCCACAGCAGGGCAAGGAGACCGGGGGACCGCTGAAATGGACGTCTAGTGGATCTAACATAATAGTGTGAGAGTCCAGTCCATAGTGGATCTAACATAATAGTGAGAGAGTCCAGTCCATAGTGGATCTAACATAATAGTGAGAGTCCAGTCCATAGTGGATCTAACATAATAGTGAGAGTCCAGTCCATAGTGGATCTAACATAATAGTGAGAGTCCAGTCCATAGTGGATCTAACATAATAGTGTGAGAGTCCAGTCCATAGTGGATCTAACATAATAGTGAGAGTCCAGTCCATAGTGGATCTAACATAATAGTGTGAGAGTCCAGTCCATAGTGGATCTAACATAATAGTGTGAGAGTCCAGTCCATAGTGGATCTAACATAATAGTGTGAGAGTCCAGTCCATAGTGGATCTAACATAATAGTGTGAGAGTCCAGTCCATAGTGGATCTAACATAATAGTGAGAGTCCAGTCCATAGTGGATCTGACATAATAGTGTGAGAGTCCAGTCCATAGTGGATCTAACATAATATAGTGAGAGTCCAGTCCATAGTGGATCTGACATAATAGTGTGAGAGTCCAGTCCATAGTGGATCTGTTAGTCCAGTCCATAGTGGATCTGTTAGTCCAGTCCATAGTGGATCTGTTAGTCCAGTCCATAGTGGATCTAACATAATGGTGTGAGAGTCCAGTCCATAATGGATCTAACATAATAGTGTGAGAGTCCAGTCCATAGTGGATCTGACATAATAGTGTGAGAGTCCAGTCCATAGTGGATCTGTTAGTCCAGTCCATAGTGGATCTGTTAGTCCAGTCCATAGTGGATCTGTTAGTCCAGTCCATAGTGGATCTAGCGTAATAGTGTGAGAGTCCAGTAATATGTTGTCTTTGCAGTCTATTCAATTGAATATAAGTTGAAAAGGGTTTGCAAATCATTGTATTCTCTTTTTATTTACCATTTACACAACGGGCCAACTTCACTGGTTTTGAGAGTTTAAACTAAATGACAAAAAGGTAAATAGCTCCTAAACTTAAGGAAACATCTAGAAATACAATTAGTGGCAAATAAATTGCAGTGTGCTTAATGACTTCCGGATGTGCCATCGATGGCAGCCACGGTTTTCAACCAATCACGTCCAACATTTGACACACACGTGCTTCTCAGTCCCCAACCTTTTGTCTACCAAGTTTTGCAGCAATTCGGCTCAACGCCTGAAAAAGACACCGGCTCTTCTCAAAACTACATTCCAAATTCCAAGTCCATCCCGGTGACGGTGTTTAATAACAGCGCCACCATGTGGTGAAAACAAAGGCAACACAGCAATAGTCACACTTGTGTTTGCAGCCCACACGCAGTTGAAGGTAGTATGATTTTTTTTCCGCACAACTGTAAGGGAAGGGAAGAGGAGCGGCAGGTCCACTCCATGCCTCAGGGGGTATTAAAAGAGCGCCACACACACACACATTTATATACATAATCTTGGACATAAAACCTTGTCTTTGCCTGGTAAAACCTCCTCCTTTTCACTTCATTTCCAAGGGAGCCTGAAGAGACATCGGCAGGAAACAAGCGTGTCCATTAGTCAGCTGCCGTGCTGGTCTGAAGACGCCACCCTCCTGGCCCTTAATGGCCTCTCCGCAATAATTGCTACCTGCGCCCGTTCTGTTCCCATTCATTACCACGTGACGTGCTTTCGCTGGAGCCACCGCTTCCTGCTCGCAGTTCGAGCCTCTCAGCGCTGCTCCGCTTTGTGCCGCGCGAGCGCCAGTAGTGAGCTTTTTTTTCTCTCCTTACGCTTCTTTGGTTTCTTTCTTGAAGATTCGGCGGGAGGGTCACTTCTACGGCGCCCCTAGCTCCTGGCACAAGAGTTGCTAATGGTGTGATCGCGCTAAATGTTTTGGTACTCTATGAAAAGTTTGCTTATGTCACAATTAGGGTCGCCGTAAGTGTGTGTGTGTGTGTGTGTGTGTGTGTGTGTGTGTGTGTGAGACAGAGATGAATGAGGGTCTCGTCTCAGGTTAATGGAAAACATCATCACACACAGCTACTCTGTCTGAAGTCCCTCTGTGATGGAAGCACTTTGTTACGCTCTACACTAGGGTTGTACGGTATACCGATATTAGTATAGTACCGCGATACTAATGAATCATTTTCGGTACGTTATTGTCAGGTTCAAACACTGATTAAACAGACAAGAAGTAAGGAATCATGTAGAGACAGAGTTCAATTTAGCTCATGAGGAGAACGCATGGAGTTACACACCTCAGACAAGATATTTTGTCCTTGCACAGATAGAAAACATGCAGCTTGAGCACAATAGCTAATAACTATAGCAACGGACTTTAAGCATACTAAAGTTGTGTGATAATATATATACATGATTATTCTAACAGACACCGCCTCCGAATTGCTGGTTTTACAAGTAGAAGAGCATGTTCGGCGACACACAATCACAGAGTACTTACAAGCAGACACAGTGTGTACACAGGAAAAGGTGGAGAACGGATGCATTTTTGGCCTAAAAACTGACGATAAAGGTGAAGTTATAACACTGAAACACCATCAGGAAAGGGTGCTTCAAGACATAGCTAGCACAAGAGTTACCAATGGGGTGATCGCGCTAAATGTTTTGGTACTCTATGAAAAGTTCCGACATGTTTGCTTATGTCACAATTAGGGTCCTTGTAAATGTGTGTGTGTAAGACAGGGATGAATGAGGGTCTCGTCTCAGGTTAATGGAAAACATCATCACACACAGCTACTCTTGTCTGAAATCGCTTTCTGATGGAAGCACTTTGTTGCGCTCTCCTCAAGGGCTGTACGGTATACCGGTGTTAGTATAGTACCGCGATACTAATGAATCATTTTCGGTACGATACTGTCAGGTTCAAACACTGATTAAACAGACAAGAAGCAAGGAATCATGCAGAGACAGAGTTTAATTTAGCTCATGAGGAGAACGCATGGAGCTGCACACTTAATCACAGTCTCGCCCTACGCTCTAAGGTTCAACTCCCGCGTCCGTCTATTTATTCAGGTGTTCTTCAGTCAACATCACTGAGGCCTCCTCCAAAAGGAGTGGTCACATATATTTTGCAAAGCAGGTCCAGTACGCACAATATGTAACAGAATGTGCTGGGAATTGTGATTTTCTTGTTTCTGCTTAGTCAGTGTGCTGTGATCACAGTAGTACGATACAACTGAAAACATTTTTAATAACTCCCAGACACAGTGTACTGTTTGTGAATAGTGACGTCTTTTTTTACCATTTCCAATAGATAAAAATCATGTAAATAAATGGACTGATACAACCGAAAAATGTTTTATAAACTTTCAGACACGGTGTACTTTTTGTGAATGGACGGACACAGTTGTGTGATGCAATCTTTTTTTGACCTTTGCAATACATTAAAATTGCATGTATGAATGAATGGACTGACAGTAGTATAATACAACCTAAAAATGTTTTATAAACACTTAGACACAGTCTAATGTACTGTATGTGAATGGACAGACACAGTAGTGTGATGTGATTTCTTTTTTACCATCTCTGATACATTAATATTGCGTATATGAATGGACTTACAGTAATATGATACGACCTAACAAATGTTTTATAAATTCTCAGACATGGTTTAATGATCTGTATATGAATGGACTTACAGTAATATGATACGACCTAACAAATGTTTTATAAATTCTCAGACATGGTTTAATGCTCTGTATACGAATGGACTTACAGTAATAAGATACAACCTAAAAATGTTTTATAAGCTTTCAGACAAGGTTAATATACTGTATGAGAATGGACAGTAACAGTTGTGTGATGCGACGTCTTTTTTCCATTTGTAATACGACAGTAGTACAAGACAACCTAAAAATTTTGAACCGGTACTTTTTAGAGGGGTTATAGTACCGAATATGATTCATTAGTATCTAGGTACTATACTAATACCGGTATATCGTACAACCGTAGTATTTATATACATATATTTAAAAAATTTTAAAATAAATTTTGGCCAAAGGGGGCGCATTTCAGCTTCTTACACACACTTTTTATTACATATGTTGGCCAGAGGGGGAGCACTTCAAATTTTTACACACACTTGTTATTTCATATGTTGACTAGACAGGGGGAGCACTTTTAAATCCGACAAAGTCAAATTGAAAAATCCCTCCTTTTTGGGACCATCCTAATTTTGATAGATTTCACCACCAGGGGTGCAAATGAGATCTCTTTTTTTTTTTGTAAAGTGCTTAAGGTCGATGACAAAGGAGTCACGTACCACAGATGGCCTCTGTGCCGCACTTTGGACAAGCCAGCTGTAAAAGCTAACCGTTACTGGCCACTATAGTCTTAGTACCATAGTGTATTTGTTCATCCTAAGGTCACATATGGGACGCGGGTTGTCTTACGGCAGCATCAGAAGTCGTAAAATCCTCTTTTAATCTGGCGGGGTTTATCGGGGATGAATTGGGAAGTCCTTTGGCTGCCGTCTCATTTTATCATATATTGCTGCATTTGCACCTGTCAATGTTTACTTTTGTATGCACATTAAATCAACAAAAAAATCCTGACTTTGGAGCAATGTTCACAGACTCTTGTATTTGGCTTTCTATTAGATGCAATGGTTTTCCGTATTGGGACCCTGACTTATGTCCTAACTTGTTCACTGGTCCTCATATGGAAGGTACTTTTCCTTGTTGATGTCTCAAGAAGAGTAAAATACAAGTGTACACACAGAGACACAAACACACACACACACACACACACACACATTCTTGTATTTCTTACCTTCTTGAGACCTTCCGAAAAATGTCTACCTCTTTAGAACCACCTTTTCTAGATATATAAAGGTTTGTATTTACATCATTGATAATACATACTGTATTTTGGGGACTATAAGTCACGTTTTTTTTTGTAGTTTGGCCGGGGGGTGAGACTTGGCCAAACTATATAAAAAAAAAAAAAAAAAAAAACATATATATATTTCATTTATTTATTTATTTATTATTACTTTTGTTTTTGTTTGGACGGGTCTCACCCCCCGCTGGACTGTGGAGAAGACTGTGACTTATAGACCGAAAAATACGATACATATTATGCAAATATAAAAAAGGTGAGATTTTAGTTATTTGTGGTTATTTCTTGTTTGTAATTGGTTTTTAATTGTCATTATTTATTTCAAGTTAGTACAGTATGGCTCTCTATGCATATCTATTTATTTATTTTTAATAAACTTTGGCCAACGGGGACGCATTTCAACTTCTTACAAACACTTGTTACATATGTTGGCCAGAGGTGGAGCACTTCCAATTTTTACACACGCTTGTTATTTCATATGTTATAATAGAATAGAATAGAATAGACTTTATTGTCATTATATTTGCAGATAACGAGATTAAAGACTCCAACTTAAGGTGCGGTAGTGGGAACAAATATGATGTGAAATAAATAACACAAGAGGTAATAAAGGAAAAAACTAACAATTGAAATAAACAGACTACTATCCAATAAAAATAAGCAATCCTGTACAATATACAAAACACTGTAGAAATACAAAATACTGTACAATATACAGAACAAGACAAGAGTACCGAAGTAATAAATAACAATGTATTGCACTGGAAGGGTAGTATTGCACAGTAGGGTATTGTTACGGGGATGAATTATTATTATTATAAGTTAGAGTTCAACATGGTGACAGCTCTGGGAAAGAAGCTGTCTCTGAGCCTGTTTGTTCTGGCTCTGATGCACCTGTAGCGCCTGCCTGATGGTAGCAGGTGGAACAGGTGGTGGCCAGGGTGTGTGTGCAGTTCTTGGTGACGCTTTTTGCTTTCTTGAGGCAACGGGAGTCGTGTAAATCCTTCAGGGAGGGCAGGGGGCAGCCGATTATGTTTTGTGCAGATTCTATGACCCTCTGGATGGCCTGTTTGGCTGCATCAGTGCAGCTGGCGTACCACACGGTTATGCAGGGGCTTTTTTACAACAGACACACAGTCAATTTGAAAAATCCCTCCGTTTTGGGACCACCCTAATTTTGATAGATTTCACCACCAGGGGAGCAACTGAGACATTCTCTATTTGATTCAATGGTTTTTCATACTGGAACCATGATTTATGTCATCACTTGTTCACCGGTCTTCATGTGGAAGCTACTTTTCCTTGTTGATGTCTAAAGAAGGGTAGAAATGCAAGAACACACACACACATTGGCAGCAGCGTACACACGTGGGCTTGCTGTGTGTGAAGCGAGATGTTTTGGTTTGAAGAGTTTGCGCCACAAAGCTCTCGCTCGGACTGCACGCGGTAACACGGGCGGTTTGGGGGTTGGACACGGGACGCTGCAACATTCCTGCAAGCTCCCGCCACATCCTCTTGTGTGAGGACACACACGCTGGCCAAGATATTGGTTTGATGACTTTTGCAGCTCGGATGTAAGCGAGTTGGATAGAAGCTGCTTTAGTCCCTCCTTAGTAGTGAGCACACTTTTGCTGCCAAACATGGCCGCCTGGCCAAGTGGGGCACCTAAATACATGGCCTCTTTTTCATGCTTCAATGGATGAAATGAGACGTTGTCCCTAATATCATCGTGTATTATTTGTATTAATATTAAAATGCACCAGTGCCGTCATTTTCCATGTTATGAACTTTTACTATTTTTGTCATTATTTCACCCTCGGAATCCACCTTGCCTTTAGTCTCCACCTCTTTATAAATCCTTAAAGACATTCAGTTAAGTTATTAGACTAAAATGCTGTAATTCAGTGGTTCTTAAAACTTTTTTTTTCACCTCAGAAAAACACTTGGCTCTCCCCAAGTACCCCCATAATGACCAACATTAAAATACAGTAGCATAGTAGGCCTACATATTCATTAAAAACAAGGTTTTATTTAACAAATATATTCAATTTTTGTTGGCAACTGTAACAATACACAGCGTTTGAACAGTAACACTGTGTCTGAATGTTTAATGTATTATTTGGAGTACCACAACCACTGTTTGAAAATCACTGCTGTCATTTATCTAAAAGGATTTAAGATAGTATGTGCATAACAAAAAACATTTTACAAACAAATTACGTGCCCAAGTGTTTTCTGAGGTGGTACTTAGTGAAAAACGTTAAGTGGAATCTGAGCCGAGGATGTCGCTGTGGCTTGTGCAGCCCTTTGAGATATTTGTGATTAAGGGCTATATGAGTGAACTTTGATTGAGTGATATACAGTATTTTATATATATATATATATATATGTATATATATATATATATATATATATATATACATAAATATATGTATATATGTACATACACACATATATATACACACACACATATATGCATACGCACACACACATTTGTATATATATATATATATATATATATATATATATATATATGTGTGTGTGTGTGTATATATATATGAATATATCTATATATACATATATATATATTTGTGTGTATATATATATATATATATATATATATATATATATATATGTACATACATATATATATATATATGTGTGTATATATATACATACACATATGTACACACATATCTATATCTATATATACACACATGTACATATATATATATATATATATATATATACATATATATATATATATATATATATATATACATACACAAATGTATACACTTATATGTACACGGACACACACATATATATATATATGTATATATATACACACATATGTACATATATATACATATATTCATATATATACATACACATACATACAAATATATACAGATATACATACATACACATATATACATGTACACACACACACATATATATATATATATATATATATATATACACAGATATATACATATATGTATACAGGTCCATTATTATATATTATACATATACAATATGTATATATACATCTATGTATGTATAAATAAATGTGTGTATATATATATATATATATATATATATATATATATATATATATATATATACACACATATGTACATATATATATATATATATATATATATATATATATATATATATATATACACACACACACACACACACACACACACACGCATATAGTAATATTTACTTTATTAAACAATGTATGTGTAATATTTACTACTTTTTATTTATTATGATAATTTGTATATTTAATTTAAATTAAATATTCATTTTAACTACAGTATTTAATATGTTCGGGATGATGATAATGGTGATTATTATTTGTAGTAGTATTATTACATAAAGTATAAATGTTACACAAACATTTTTATTCCATAAGATCATTATTATGTTGATTAGTATGTTTATGTTGATTATTGTATTTGCAATATACATACTAAAGGGACAAGCGGTAGAAAAGGGATAGATGGATACTACATTATTATATTTTACATTTGAATTATTATGTTGTGATTCTTCCTATTCTTATTATTATGAGCCTGCTACAACAGTTGATGGGCGCTGGCATTGCATGTCACCATTAAAGTGGGAGCTTTTTCAGCTAATTTTGCAACCGTTTACCCTACAGGTATGTGACACTTGTTACACTGTTAGCATGCTAACATTAAAATGCAAACTTTTTTTTTTAGCTAATTTTACACTTTTCACTCTTATTCCACATCCTTACAACTCACAGTCATATAACTTGGTATGTGACACAAGCTAACTGTTTGCATGGTAACGTTAGCTTGCTAACATGCTAACATTAGCTTGCTAATTTTTTTAACTGGTTTTGCCACCGTTTACCCCAGAGTCATATAACTCTGTATGTGAAACTAGTTAACTGTTAGCATGCAAACGATAGCATGTTAGCAAGCTAACTTAGGTTTGCTAACTTTTTCCTTTAATTGTAATTTTTAATTGTACACTTTTATTTTCTCGATTTCCGTAGCCATACACCTTTGAGTCGTATAACTTGGTATATAAAACATGCTGACTGTTACCGCACTATCGTTAGCACACATGCTTAGCGTTAGCATTTTTTTGTAAACATGCTACTGTTTTATGGTAGCCCTGTGGTTACACCTAAAACCACGGATTCAGACAGTCGGCACCATCTAATAAGTACTGCGACCCCCCGACCAGAGGTCCAGGGCACAGATAGCAGGCCCATCAAAATTCCCCCCAAAATATTCTAGTTATTTTTGTTATTATTATTGTTATATTTAAAAGTAATTCTACTGTCATGTTTCGTGGTCACGTTCCGTTTGGTTTTGGACTCATTGTGCACTCTTGTTTGTTTTTGTCACCATGACAACTCATTAGTTTTCCCCTGTCATGTCACACACCCGATTCACTTGGACTCATGCACCTGTTATTCACCACAGCACTATTTAAGCCTGCAGTTGCCAGGCAGTCAGCCTGGCGACCTCACCCTCTACACACCCTTGTTATCCATGCTGATGATCCATGATATTTTCTCGTTCCAACTAAGTCTTCGTTATTCATGCCATAGTTTGCAAGTTTTGTTTCATGTCCATAGTTTGTGTTATAGTAATAGTTTTTGTTTTCTTAGCCAAGTTCTGTACCCCCGCTGTGAGCGCCTTTCGTTTGTTCCTTTTTGTGAGTTAAGATTAAAAGATGTCATTACCTTCACGCCATGTCCAGTCCAGTCGATTTGCACCATGGGAAAACAAACCGCACCAAAGTCCGAGTTATGACATCTACCTTGTCATCATTAAGGACTATTATCATTATTTTTTTTTAGCTGTATTATTATCATTATTATTAATTTTCTTATTACGATCACGGTTGTGTTGGATCCACTATGGATTGAACTTTCACAGTATCATGTTAGACCCGCTCGACATCCATGGCTTTCGGTTCCCCGGTTGCCCACATATGCGGTCCTCTCCAAGGTTTCTCAGAGTCATCATTGTCACCGACGTCCAACTGGCTGTGAGTTTTCCTTGCCCTTATGTGGGCTCTACCGAGGATGTCGTTGTGGTTTGTGTTGTGGTTTTTGCAGCCCTTTGAGACACTAGTGATTTAGGGCTATATAAATAATCATTGATTGATTGATTGATTGATATTTTGGTCATTATTAGCTGTTATTACATGACAGGTAGGAGGCCACGGGGAAGGCCCAGGACACGTTGGGAAGGCTATGTCTCCCGGCTGGCCTGGACCAAGTGGCTGGGGAGAGGGAAGTCTGGGCTTACTTACTTGGGCTGCTGCCCCCGCGACCCGACCTTAGATAAGCGCAAGAAAATGGATGGATATTACATGTTCTTCAAAAATAAATACAAAGTTGAATTTCTTAGCCCTACCTGCTACAACTGATACAGAAATAAATGTTAAAGAAGTTAATAATGACCTATAAATATGTATTACTGCATATTGTGGGGGAAAAGAAAACAAAGCCTAACTATTTCTACAACATCTGGCTTTAATTAAGCATTTATTTGCGGTGCAATTTAAAACTCTCAAAAGAAAATCTCAGAGTACTTTTGTTTGTTTGTGTGTGTGCGTGTTTGTGCGAGGTCATGTTATTGTGCGACCGTGATGTGATGAGATCAGCAGGAAACAGCACCTCCCCTACGCCCGCCTCAGTGGTCCCAGCATCATTACCGGCGCGGCTGCAGCAAACGGCGCCTTATCTAGCGCGGCCACTGATACGGTGACAGCCACTCCGCCAGACACGCAAACACACGATTGGCAATCTTGCTGGTGTGTGTGTGGGGGAAGGTGGACGGGGTCTCCCAAGTGGGCGTACTTCAATGAGGCTGCAGGCGTGCGGAGGGTGACAAGGGGAAGATTGGGGGAAAGATGGTTATAATGGCCGCCGAGGTGGGTAGTGGCTCCTGGCGTTCAATTTACTGCAACAGACACAAGTACTGCGCCTTCCACGTGATCCCTCAGAAGGTCGAAATGCGAACATCAAGGCTAGATTGTAGGGCTGCCAATCTTTGGGTGTCCCACGATTCCATTCAATATCGATTCTTGGGGTCACGATTCCATTCAAAATCGATTTTTTTTTTCAATTCAACAAAATTCTCGATTCAAAAAACATTTTTCCCAATTTAAAATGATTCTGTATTCATTCAATACATAGGATCTACCCCAGTCTACCCACCTACCTAGGTTCCATTCACCTACCTAGCTTCCATTCTAGAGGCTAATCTTTCCTGTGATAAAAAGACAACCAAAGTGATCAAAAAGGTCAACCAAAGATCGAGATTCCTCTACAGAATCTCCTCTCTGGTCAACAAAAGCACCTTGAGGATTCTAGCGGGAACTCTCATTCAACCCTTCTTCGATTACGCTTGCACCCCCTGGTACCCCAGCACCTCCAAAACCATCAAATCTAGACTCCAAACATCCCAGAATAAGCTAGTCCGGTTACTTTTAGACCTCCACCCCAGATCACAGCTCAATCCAACCCACTTCTCCAAAGTGGGCTGGCTCAGGGTGGAGGACAGAGTAAAACAACTTGCACTGAGCCTAGTCTATAAAATCCGCTACACCTCCTTGATACCGAAGTACATGTCAAACTACTTCCTTAACGTAAATGACCGCCATAACCACAACACCAGGGGGAGCTCCACAAACCACGTTAAACCCAGATTCCGATCTAACAAAGGTCTTAACTCATTCTCTTTCTATGCCACATCAATGTGGAATGCACTCCCAACAGGTATAAAAGTAAGTGCATCTCTATATTCCTTCAAAAGCGCTCTAAAACAACACCTCCAGGCAACTTTAACACTTTACTAATACCCTCCTCCATTCACATCCCATCTCCCCGGATTATAAACAACTCAAATGTACTTCTAATGTATATACTTGTTCTTATGCTATGTGAACTCACTATGTTCTCTGCTGGCTGTACATATCCTACTAAGTCAGACCTACACTGTTTCAATGTCCACATTTCTCTGTTGATGCAATTGTTGATGACTGAAGTTCTGATATCAACCAAAGCTCCTCATCCCACCCCCCAGATTGTAAATAATGTCAATAATTCAATGTATATACTATGATGATTAACTTGTGTGATGACTGTATTATGTTGATAGTATATATTTGTACCATGAATTGATTAATGTGGACCCCGACTTAAAACAAGTTGAAAACTTATTGGGGTGTTACCATTTAGTGGTCAATTGTACGGAATATGTACTGAACTGTGCAATCTACTAATAAAAGTATCAATCAATCAATCAGTCTGCTGACATGCTAGCAGAGTAGTAGATTTAAAAAAAAAAAAGCTTTTATAATTGTAAAGGACAATGTTTTATCAACTGATTGCAATAATGTAAATTTGTTTGAACTATTAAAGGAAGCAAAAATCAGACTTATTTTATCTTTGTGAAAACATTGGACACAGTGTGTTGTCCAGCTTATGAGATGCCATGCAAGTGTAAGCCACTGTGACACTATTGTTCTTTTTGATTATTTTTATAAATGTCTAATGATAATGTCAATGAGGGATTTTTAATCACTGCTATGCTGAAATTATAACTAATATTGATACTGTTGTTGATAATATTCACTACTTTTGTTTTGTTCTGTGTGGTGTTTGTGTCTCCTCTCAATTGTTCTGTTTATTGCAGTTCTGAGTGTTGCTGGCTCAGCTTTGCTTTTGGAATTGGATTGTATTGTTATGGTATCCTTCTTGACTGCACATAAATGTAGAATATATGTAGAATATATTTATACTATTCATATATTATATATATATATATGATATATGTCATATATTATTTATTATTATTATTGTTTATTGTGAGCAAACTGTGGTGCTGAATTTCCCCAAGGGATCAATAAAGTACTTTTTATTCTATTCTATTCTATTGCTGTGTATTGTTTTGTTTGATTGATTAAAAAGATAAATAAATAAAATAAAATAAAATAAAATAAATCGATTTTTAAAAGGTGAGAATTGATTCTGAATCGCACAACATGAGAATCGCGATTTAAATTCGAATCAATTTTTTCCCACACCCTTACTAGATTGGGTGCAACTAGAGATGTCCGATAATATCAACGTGCCATATTATCGGACGATAAATGCTTTTAAGTGTAAAATTGGAAATTATCGGTATCATTTTCAAAAAGTAAAATGTATGACTTTTTAAAACACTGCTGTACTGTACAGAGCGCCAATAAACCTTGAAGGCACTGACTTTGCGTGCCGGCCCAGTCACATAATATCAACGGCTTTTCACACACATACAAGTGAATGCAATGCATACTTGGTCAACGGCCATACAGGTCACACTGAGGGTGGCCGTATAAACAACTTTAAAGGCCTACTGAAATGAGATGTTCTTATTTAAACGGGGATAGCAGCTCCATTCTATGTGTCATACTTCATCATTTCCCGATATTGCCATATTTTTGCTGAAAGGATTTAGTAGAGAACATCCACGATAAAGTTCGCAACTTTTGGTCGCTAATAAAAAAGCCTTGCCTGTACCGGAAGTAGCAGACGATGTGCGCGTGACGTCACGGGTTGTGGAGCTCCTCACATTTGAACATTGTTTACAATCATGGCCACCAGCAGCTAGAGCGATTCGGACCGAGAAAGCCACGATTTCCCCATTAGTTTGAGCGAGGATGAAAGATTTTTGGATGAGGAAAGTGAGAGAGAAGGACTAGAAAAAAAAAGACTAGAGGGCAGTGGGAGCAATTCAAATGTTATTAGACACATTTACTAGGATAATTCTGGAAAATCCCTTATCTGCTTATTGTGTTACTAGTGTTTTAGTGAGATTATATGGTCGTACCTGTACAACCTGAAGGTCTTCAGCACCAGTCGACGGGTGGCGGCGATGCCCATCTGTGCCCTTTGCAAGGAACCCTCTTCGAAACACGATCTTTCGAAATGATCGCTGCATAATACACTGTACTTTGTGTGTGTGGTCCAATCCAACCGTGTTCGCTTTACCGCTCTGTTCCATAGTAAAGCTTCACTGTCATCTTTCGGGAATGTAAACAATGAAACACCGGCTGTGTTTGTGTTGCTAAAGCCGGCCGCAATACACCGCTTCCCACCTACAGCTTTCTTCTTTGATGTCTCTATTGCCCATTGAACAAATTGCAATAGATTCAGCAACACAGATGTCCAGAATACTGTGGAATTTTGCGATGAAAACAGACGAGCTAATAGCTGGGAACGATGCCTGGAACAAAATGTCCTCGACATTCCGTGACATACCGAGACTTTTCAGCCTGATATTTCGGCGGGAAATTTTAAATTGCTATTTAGTAAACTAAAGCGGGCGTATTGTCATGTGTTGCAATGTTAATATTTCATCATTGATATATAAACTATCAGACTGCGTGGTGGATAGTAGTGGCTTTCAGGAGGCCTTTAACCTTTGAGACATACATCCATCCATGAATTGATTAACGTGGACCCCGACTTAAACAAGTTGAAAAACTTATTGGGGTGTTACCATTTAGTGGTCAATTGTACGGAATATGTAGTGAACTGTGCAATCTACTAATAAAAGTTTCAATCAATCAAACCATGCAACCATCCATTTTCTACCGCTTGTCCCGTTTGGGGTCGCTGGAGCCTATCCCAGCTGCATTCGGGCGGAAGGCGCCAAAAACATCACCTTTGAGACGTACAGATACTGCAAATTATTGCAATATGCAACCTCCGACTCGCCCGTATCTCACACACGCCGCCTCTAGGGCGGGAAGTTGGAACCTTGTCCAGCATGTACACTGCATGCGCTTCCTCCCATGTGCCTTTGATTTGTGAGCTCAGTCGCCTACAATCATTGAAAATAACTGGTCAGGTGGGATTGTGGGTGGGTTTATGTATACGTGTAACGTGTGTGTGTGTGTGTGTGTGTGTGTGTGTGTGAGGCGACCTGGTTCATTTTAGTGTCGGAGTAGGCAGCCCACTGTGCTAACACGCTCCAGTGGTCTCGGTCACATAAACGCTGCAGTCAGTCCGTCTGCTATTTAAACTCCAGTAAAGCTACGATTCATTTTTTATGACAGCGTCGGCTAAGGCGGCTGTCAAGACCTGTCGGCGGCGATGAAGGGGAGCCTTTCTGAGTGACGCCCGTTTAGCTCGGCCTTTTAAAAAAGGGAACTACATTTTTTTGTTTTTTTGTGACTATCATCCACCATCCTTGCATGAGACCAGAACACACATCTATTTCTCCTCTCTGTGCATGCTAAATAGTGAAAAACTGCTAGAAAGATGTGGCTAACAATGCAGGTCATTGGGATACAATGCACTAGTCCGTATAAAGCCATCACAAAAGGGATGCAATTATAAATTTAAATATAGTAAATATGATTTATACCAGAGAAGTCACGATAGAAATAGAAAACAGTGTTGCAAGGGCGGCTACACTAACAGACAAAAGCCCTTCTGATTAGTGATCAGAGGCAGAGGCGCACTATTATGTTAGATCCACTGTGGACTGGACTCTCACACTATTATGTTAGATCCACTATGGACTGAACTCTCACCCTATTATGTTAGATCCACTATGGACTGGACTCTCACAATATTATGTTAGATCCACTATGGACTGGACTCTCACTATTATGTTAGATCCACTATGGACTGAACTCTCACCCTATTATGTTAGATCCACTATGGACTGGACTCTCACAATATTATGTTAGATCCACTATGGACTGGACTCTCACTATTATGTTAGATCCACTATGGACTGGACTCTCACTATTATGTTAGATCCACTATGGACTGGACTCTCACACTATTATGTTAGATCCACTATGGACTGGACTCTCACTATTATGTTGGATCCACTATGGACCGGACTCTCACTATTATGTTAGATCCACTATGGACTGGACTCTCACACTATTATGTTAGATCCACTATGGACTGGACTCTCACACTATTATGCTAGATCCACTATGGACTGGACTCTCACACTATTATGTTAGATCCACTATGGACTGGACTCTCACACTATTATGTTAGATCCACTATGGACTGGACTCTCACACTATTATGCTAGATCCACTATGGACTGGACTCTCACACTATTATGTTAGATCCACTATGGACTGGACTCTCACAATATTATGTTACAAACCTAAAATACAATAATTTGCAAATCCTTTTCAAGCCATATTCAGTTGAATATGCTACAAAGACAACATATTTGATCTTCAAACTGATAAACCTTTTTTTTTTGCAAATAATCATTAATTTTAGAATTTAATGCCAGCAACACGTGACAAAGAAGTTGGGAAAAGTGGCAATAAATACTGATAAAGTTGAGGAATGCTCATCAAACACTTATTTGGAACATCCCACAGGTGTGCAGGCTAATTGGGAACAGGTGGGTGCCATGATTGGCTATAAAAGCAGCTTCCCAAAAAATGCTCAGTCTTTCACAAGAAAGGATGGGGCGAGGTACACCCCTTTGTCCACAACTGCGTGAGCAAATAGTCAAACAGTTTAAGAACAACCTTTCTCAAAGTGACATTGCAAGAAATTTAGGGATTTCAACATCTACGCTCCATAATATCATCAAAAGGTTCACAGAATCTGGAGAATTCACTCCACGATAGTGGCATGGCCGGAAACCAACATTGAATGAGCCCTTAGACGGCACTGTATCAAAAACCGAAATCAATCTCTAAAGGATATCACCACATGGGCTCAGGAACACATTAGAAAACCACTGTCACTAAATACAGTTTGTCGCTACATCTGTAAATGCAAGTTAAAGCTCTACTATGCAAAGTGAAAGCTATTTATCAACAACATCCAGAAACACCGCCGGCTTCGCTGGGCCCGAGATCATCTAAGATGGACTGATGCAAAGTAGAAAAGTGTTCTGTGGTCTGACGAGTCCACATTTCAAATTGTTTTTGGAAATATTCGACATTGTGTCATCCGGACCAAAGGGGAAGCGAACCATCCAGACTGTTATCGACACAAAGTTCAAAAGCCAGCATGTGTGATGGTATGGGGGTGCATTAGTGCCCAAGACATGACTAACTTACACATGTGTGATGGTATGGGGGTGTATTAGTGCCCAAGACATGACTAACTTACACATGTGTGATGGTATGGGGGTGTATTAGTGAACAAGACATGGGTAACTTACACATGTGTGATGGTATGGGGGTGTATTAGTGCCCAAGACATGACTAACTTACACATGTGTGATGGTATGGGGGTGTATTAGTGCCCAAGGCATGGGTAACTTACACATCTGTGAAGGCACCATTAATGCTGAAAGGTACATACAGGTTTTGGAACAACATATGCTGCCATCTAAGCGCCGTCTTTTTCATGGACGCCCCTGCTTATTTCAGCAAGACAATGCCAAACCACATTCAGCATGTGTTACAACAGCGTGGCTTTGTAAAAAAAAGAGTGCAGGTACTCTCCTGGCACGCCTGCAGTCCAGACCCGTCTCTCATTGAAAATGTGTGGCGCATTATGAAGCGTGAAATAGGACAGCGGAGACCCCGGACTGTTGAAGGACTGAAGCTCTACATAAAACAAGAATGGGAAAGAATTCCACTTTCAAAGCTTCAACATTTAGTTTCCTCAGTTCCCAAACGTTTATTGAGTGTTGTTAAAAGAAAAGGTGATGTAACACAGTGGTGAACATGCCCTTTCCCAACTACTTTGGCACGTGTTGCAGCCATGAAATTCTAAGTTAATTATTATTAGCTGCAAAAAAAAAATTACATTTATGAGTTTGAACATCAAATATGTTGTCTTTGTAGCATATTCAACTGAATATGGCTTGAAAAGGATTTGCAAATCATTGTATTCTGTTTATATTTACATCTAACACAATTTCCCAACTCATATGGAAACTGGGTTTGTATTTGGCTCTCCCAGCCAAAAAGGTTCCCGACCTCTGGGTTAAAGGAACCTCGCCAAAAATTTCAAGGAGTTCCTTTGTGGTCCACTTGGGCCTTGAGCAAAGGTGAAATGAGTCTCACAGCACGACTTGTGCTCGGCTTGGTACACAAGTGGAGCAGGAAGAAGGTGAAAAGGAGGACTAGGCAGGTCCAGTACAAACACGGGCAGTTGGGATGAGGACAAGCGTGTTGACACCAGCTGGCAGGGAGCAGCGTGCCGGGCTGTCATCACTTTTCACACCGGACACGCAGCCAAAGGCATGTTTCTGCTACCTCTGTCATACCTGTGTATTCCAGCTTTAATACACTCATGCGCTTCCTGGTGAGGACACGTCCCTGAGGTGTCGTCCTCTTAAAGGCCTACTGAAATGAGATGTTCTTATTTAAACGGGGATAGCAGCTCCATTCTATGAGTCATACTTCATCATTTCGCCATATTGCCATATTTTTGCTGAAAGGATTTAGTAGAGAACATCCACGATAAAGTTCGCAACTTTTGGTCGCTAATAAAAAAGCCTTGCCTGTACCTGAAGTAGCAGACGATGTGAGCGTGACATCACGGGTTGTGGAGCTCCTCACATCCTCACATTGTTTACAATCATGGCCACCAGCAGCGAGAGCGATTCGGACCGAGAAGGCGACGATTTCCTCATTCATTTGAGCGAGGATGAAAGATTTCCTGATGAGGAAAGTGAGAGTGAGGACTAGAAAAAAAAGAAAGAAAAAAAAAGACGAAGGCAGTGGGAGCAATTCAGATGTAATTAGACACATTTACTAGGATAATTCTGGAAAATCCCTTATCTGCTTATTGTGTTACTAGTGTTTTAGTGAGATTATATGGTACCTGAAAATCGGAGGGGTGTGGTGACCGCCAGTGTCTCCGAGGGAAGCCACATTTCTCGACCAGGCAAGGCAGCCGGGCTGAGATTTATATATTTTTTCCCACCACGGTGTAAGCACCTGACGGTTGGTGGCGGCCGGTTGGAGGAGGCAAGAGAGTCCGCAGCTGCAGGAGGAACGACGCAAACTCTCCGCTCATGTCTACGGTCAGAGCCGCATGTAAACAAGGAAACACCGGCTGTGTTTGTGTTGCTATAGGCAGCCGCAATACACCGCTTCCCACCTACATCTTTCTTCTTTGACGTCTCCATTATTAATTGAACAAATTGCAGAATATTCAGCAACACAGATATCCAGAATACTGTGTAATTATGCGATTAAAGCAGACCACTTATAGCTGGGATCGGTGCTGGATCACGCGTCATCATACCGCGACGTTTTCAGCAGGATATTTCGGCGCGAAATTTAAAATTGCAATTTAGTAAACTAAAGCGGGCGTATTGGCATGTGTTGCAATGTTAATATTTCATCATTGATATATAAACTATCAGACTGCGTGGTGGCTAGTAGTGGCTTTCAGTAGGACTTCAAATCAGCTGGAGTAGGTTCTAGCCTCCCCACCACGGGACCCGTTTGATTGCCATCGCATTCCATTCGATTCCGATTCTTGGGTTAACAATTCGATTTAACATAATTTCTGTAATGTAGAAAACCCAAAACCAGTGAGGTTGTCACGTTGTCTAAATGGTAAATAAAAAGAGAATACAATGATTTGCGAATCCTTTTCAACTTATATTCTATTAAATAGACTGCAAAGACAAGATATTTGATGTTCTAACTAAGAAACTTAGTTTGTTTTTGCAAATAACTATTAAGTTAGAATTTAATGGCAGCAACACATTGCAAAAAAGTTGGCACAGGGGCATCTTTACCACTGTGTTACATGGCCTTTCCTTTTAACAACACTCAGTAAATGCTTGGGAACCGAGGAGACCAATTTTTGAAACTTTCCAGGTGGAATTCTTTCCATTCTTGCTTGATGTAGAGCTTAAGTTGTTCAACAGTCTCCCTTCTGCTATTTCAGGCTTCATAATGCACCACACATTTTCAATGGGAGACAGGTCTGGACTACAGGCAGGCCAGTCTAGTACCCGCGCTCTTTTCTTATGATGCAACGCTGTTGTAACACGTGGCTTGGCATTGTCTTGCTGAAATAAGCAGGGGCGTCCATAATAACGTTGCTTGGATGACAACATATGTTGCTCCAAAACCTGAATGTACCTTTCAGCATAAAAGGTGCCTTCACACATGTGTAAGTTACTTTCATTACTATGAAGCCACACTGTTGTAACACATGGCTTGGTATTGTCTTGCTGAAATAAGCAGGGGCGTCCTGATTTGTTTTTTTCCTGAAGGAATCAATAAAGTACTATCTATCTATCTATCTATTTTTGTTTACAAATAAAATCTATTATTATTATTATAACACATTAACACAACAGTACTAATACCAAGGATCCCTTGCAGCACTAACTCTTCTGGGATGCTATAATATACACCCCCCGCTACCCCCCACCTCAATCTCCTCATGCTCTCTCAGGGAGAGCATGTCCCAAATTCCAAGCTGCTGTTTTGAGGCATGTTAAAAAAAAAGAATGCACTTTTTGACTTCAATAATAAATATGGCAGTGCCATGTTGGCATTTTTTTCCATAACTTCAGTTGATTTATTTTGTAAAACCTTGTTACATTGTTTAATGAATCCAGCGGGGCATCACAACAAAATGAGGCATAATAATGTGTTCATTCCACCACTGTATATATCGGTATCGGTAATGAAGAGTGGGACAATATCGAATATTGGCAAAAAAGCCATTATCGTAACTTTACTTTCTTCAGGCTCCTGATTAGCCAACATGGCTTCAGGGTTAGAGCGGCACCTGCTGCCTTGGCTTGCACTTAAGTTGACATTGAATGCATGGCCGTGTTTCTTTAACACTCAGACACACTGTGCTGCTGTGTTTTTGCCTTCTTCTTGGGCACGATTAAGTGTGTTAGTATTTTTGGACGCTGACGCAACGCTTTGTTGCAGGTAAGAACCTGTCACAGATTGAACTGCTCCGAGCAGCCACACATTTTAAGAACAGTTACATTTTTGTACAGTGGCTTTTTCTTTTTTTTAAATACATGAACATGTTTGTTTTTACTTTGCAAAGAGTGTTCCTGCCACCATGGAAGCAATTACTGTCCACTCTCAGACACCCAAACGGAATGTAGGATCCACCACCTCTGCTTCTCCCTCTTTCACTTACTTTCACTCTCACTTCTTGGGACTTAAGTGCTCACAGAGTACACTACAAACCCCGTTTCCATATGAGTTGGGAAATTGTGTTAGATGTAAATATAAACAGAATACAATGATTTGCAAATCCTTTTCAAGCCATATTCAGTTGAATATGCTACAAAGACAACATATTTCATGTTCAAACTCATAAACTTATTTTTTTTGTGTGCAAATAATTAACTTAGAATTTCATGGCTGCAACACGTGCCAAAGTAGTTGGGAAAGGGCATGTTCACCACTGTGTTACATCACCTTTTCTTTTAACAACACTCAATAAATGTTTGGGAACTGAGAAAACTAATTGTTGAAGTTTTGAAAGTGGAATTCTTTCCCATTCTTGTTTTATGTAGAGCTTCAGTCCTTCAACAGTCCGGGGTCTCCGCTGTCGTATTTTATGCTTCATAATGCTCCACACATTTTCCATGGGAGACAGGTCTGGACTGCAGGCGGGCCAGGAAAGTACCCGCACTCTTTTTTTATGAAGCCACGCTGTTGTTGGCTTGGCATTGTCTTGCTGAAATAAGCAGGGGCGTCCATGAAAAAGACGGCGCTTGGATGGCAGCATATGTTGTTCCAAAACCTGTATGTACCTTTCAGCATTAATGGTGCCTTCACACATGTGTAAGTTACCCATGCCTTGGGCACTAATACACCCCCATACCATCACACATGTGTAAGTTACCCATGCCTTGGGCACTAATACACCCCCATACCATCACACATGTGTAAGTTACCCATGCCTTGGGCACTAATACACCCTAATACCATCACACATGCTGGCTTTTCAACTTTGCGTCGATAACAGTCTGGACGGTTCGCTTCCCCTTTGGTCCGGATGACACAAGTGCAAGTTAAAGCTCTACTATGCAAAGCAAAAGCCATTTATCAACAACATCCAGACACGCCGCCGGCTTCTCTGGGCCAGAGATCATCTAAGATGGACTGATGCAAAGTGGAAAAGTGTTCTGTGGTCTGACGAGTCCACATTTCAAATTGTTTTTGGAAAAAATCAACATTGTGTCATCCGGACCAAAGGAGAAGCGAACCATCCAGACTGTTATCGACGCAAAGTGTAAAAGCCAGCATGTGTGATGGTATGGGGGTGTATTAGTGCCCAAGGCATGGGTAACTTACACATGTGTGATGGTATGGGGGTGCATTAGGGCCTAAGGCATGGGTAACTTACACATCTGTGAAGGCACCATTAATGCTGAAAGGTACATACAGGTTTTGGAACAACATATACTGCCATCCAAGCGCCGTCTTTTTCATGGACGCCCCTGCTTATTTCAGCAAGACAATGCCAAGCCACATTCAGCACGTGTTACAACAGCGTGGCTTCCTAAAAAAAGAGTGCGGGTACTTTCCTGACATGCCTGCAGTCCAGACCTGTCTCCCATCGAAAAAGTAAAGTGCATTATGAAGCGTAAAATAGGACAGCGGAGACCCCGGACTGTTGAAGGACTGAAGCTCTACATAAAACAAGAATGGGAAAGAATTCCACTTTCAAAGCTTCAACAATTAGTTTCCTCAGTTCCCAAACGTTTGAGTGTTGTTAAAAGAAAAGGTGATGTAACACAGTGGTGAACATGCCCTTTCCCAACTACTTTGTCACGTGTTGCTGGCATCAAATTCTAAAGTTTATTATTTGCACAAAAAAAAATGCTTATCAGTTTGAACATGAAATATGTTGTCTTTGTAGCATATTCAACTGAATATGGCTTGAAAAGGATTTGCAAATCATTGTATTCTGTTTATATTTACATCTAACACAATTTCCCAACTCATATGGAAACTGGGTTTGTACATTGAATATTTTACACTTATATGATGTATAACACTCTAATTACGCCTCTGTCTTTTAAAACGGACTGTTTTTATTGCTTTTATGTCTGATTTTACCAGCGATTAACTTGTTGACATCCAGTACTCGTATGACAGTTGATGTTTGTTGAAGAATCTCAGCCATTATTAATGCGTCTCAGATGTTCTTATTCAAAGTGTATTATTGGCCGAGATCCTGCTTTTGCACAATCATTTATTTTTAAGACTTTTTTTTCTTCTTCTTTTTTTTCTTTTTTACAAAGACAAGAACACGTACAAAAACATCATCGTGTCATCGCCTTTAAAAAGGAAATCATGCAATCGCTATCTATTTTTTTATTCTTTTTATGTAGCCAAACTTTAATCGGTGAAGACACCTGCCACTAGGGGGCGCCTGGGGTTTGCTATGATATGCTGTGATGTATTCATCGTCAGCATATTTACTCCTTTTTTTCTGTCCCCTCTCTCATCAATACCACGTAGTTTCTCAAAAAAGAAATCAAAAGTTGGTGTTATGGTATCGTTGACCTCTGTCGCCATGGCGACTCATTATCAGATGGTGTACAGTAAAACAGTTAGCACTAGAAGGATAAATTACTGAATACGGTGACATGAAGCTTTTTGGACGTATATCTCATGGGTGTTTGATGCTTGGAGTGTGTTTGAGGCCTCGGACTATGGCGGCTGTGTTTTGTGTCTGCCAACACCCAGACCAGGGAGTGTTTAGCCTTCGCTGCTAGTTGTGCTGTCGAAGGAATTTCCCTGCAGCTTGAGTCATTTGCCTTCATGTCTCCCTCACTCGCTCTCTTTCTCTCGCTCTGCCTCAAGCCTGGCTGCAAGAACATCATCTGTTGCGTAGTGCATCACACTCTCTCACCTTATAGCCTCCAAACTTCTTCACCGGCTGAGCACACAACGCAATCAACGTTTAAATATGAGCAATTATAACATTATAAACAAAGTGTTTACTAGTCCTCACACCTCATATTCACCAACTATTTAGCAGGTTATTTAGTGTAATATCATGCATTGATTCACAGTAAACATAAGTAAAATATATATATTTTTAAACTTTTTCATTACTTATTCTATTATCTTTATTTTTTTTAATTTCAATAAACATAGTGTTTACTTGTTCTCACACCTCATATTCACCAACTATTTAGCAGGTTATTTAGTCTAATATCATGCATTGATTGACACAGTAAACATAGGTAAAATATGTTTGTTTTTTACTTTTGTATTGCAAACCCCGTTTCCATATGAGTTGGGAAATTGTGTTAGATGTAAATATAAACAGAATACAATGATTTGCAAATCCTTTTCAAGCCATATTCAGTTGAATATGCTACAAAGACAACATATTTCATTTTCAAACTCATAAACTTTTGTTTTTTTGCAAATAATCATTAACTTTAGAATTTGATGCCAGCAACACGTGACAAAGAAGTTGGGAAAGGTGGCAATAAATACTGATAAAGTTGAGGAATGCTCATCAAACACTTATTGGGAACATCCCACAGGTGTGCAGGCTAATTGGGAACAGGTGGGTGCCATGATTGGCTATAAAAGCAGCTTCCATGAAATGCTAAGTAATTCACAAACAAGGATGGGGTGAGGGTCACCAATTTGTAAGCAAATTGTCGAACAGTTTTAGAACAACATTTCTCAACGAGCTATTGCAAGGAATTTAGGGATTTTACCATCTACGGTCCGTAAAATCATCAAAAGGTTCAGAGAATCTAGAGAAATCACTGCACGTAGGCGAGGATATTACGGACTTTTTATCCCTCAGGCGGTACTGCATCAAAAACCGACATTAGTGTGTAAAGGATATCACCACATGGGCTCAGGAACACTTCATAAAACCACTGTCAGTAACTACAGTTGGTGGCTACATCAGTAAGTGCAAGTTAAAAGTCTACTATACAAAGCAAAAGCCATTTATCAACAGCACCCAGGAACACCGCTGGCTTCGCTGGGCCCGAGCTCATCTAAGATGGACTGATGCAAAGTTCTGTGGTCTGACGAGTCCATATTTTAAATTATATTTGGAAACTGTGGACGTGGTGTCCTCCGGACCAAAGAGGAAAAGAACCATCCGGAATGTTATAGGCGCAAAGTTCAAAAGCCAGCATCTGTGAAGGTTTGGGGGTGTATTAGTGCCCAAGGCATGGGTAACTTACACATCTGTGAAGGCACCATTAATGCTGAATGGTCCATACAGGTTTTGGAGCAACATATGTTGTCATCCAAGCAACGTTATCATGGACGCCCCTGCTTATTTCAGCAAGACAATGCCAAGCCACGTGTCACAACAGTGTGGCTTCGTAGTAAAAGAGTGCGGGTACTTTCCTGGCCCGCTTGCAGTCCAGACCTGTCTCTCATCGAAAATGTGTGGCGCATTATGAAGTGTAAAACACGATAAGACCCCGGACTGTTGAACAACTTAAGCTGTACATCAAGCAAGAATGGCAAAGAATTCCACTTTCAAAGCTTCAACAATTAGTTTCCTCAGTTCCCAAACGTTTGAGTGTTGTTAAAAGAAAAGGTGATGTAACACAGTGGTGAACATGCCCTTTCCCAACTACTTTGGCACGTGTTGCAGCCATGAAATTCTAAGTTAATTATTATTTGCAAAAAAAAAAACAAAGTTTATAAATAAATAAATAAATGATAAATGGGTTGTACTTGTATAGCACTTTTCTACCTTCAAGGTACTCAAAGCACTTTGACACTACTTCCACATTCACACACACATTCCCACACCGATGGAGGGAGCTGCCATGCAAGGCGCTAACCAGCACCCATCAGGAGCAAGGGTGAAGTGTCTTGCTCAGGACACAACGGACGTGACGAGGTTGGTACTAGGTGGGGATTGAACCAGGGACCCTTGGGTTGCGCACGGCCACTCTCCCACTGCGCCACACCGTCCCTTTGTCTATTTTATAAAAGGTTCAGCTGAAAAGTTACAAATACACACATTAAAGAAAACAAAAAGAGAACTATAGATCAACTTACATTACAATAAAGAATAACTAACATTGTTTGTCTAACACAAAAATGCATCAATTTGCCTGAAATTTAACTCCTTATCTAAATATTTGATCAAATGTATTTGATACTGAAAAATAGAACTATATTGATAAAAAAATATTGAATTAAAATTGATCAACAATACAATTTATAAACTGTAAAACTCCCACAAAAAAAATTAAAAATGAAAGAAACAATTTGCTGATTCTTCCATGACTCAGGAGCTCGTTTTGTAGTGCAGAACTTTTGGAAGTGGGGTTCAAGCATCAGACCGTATGATACTGATAAGTCTCACGGGTACACACAATAACACTGCAGCAAAAATACTCATTACAGTTTCAGATTACAACAATTAACTTATTGACACACTTGTTTGTCAACGTTTGGAAGTATATTTTACAGATAACAGCGGTTAGCTAACTTGTACAAGTGCAGAGAATGTGAAATTGATGATAAAGGCAGTTTGACCCTGGAACTAATCACTGCTTTTTAATAAGTTGTGAAGTATTCGCGCCGCCACTTACTTTTGAGTTTTAACATCAAATATATAGTCTTTGTAGTGCATTCAACTGAATATGCAGGCTTTCCCACACATTCATTTACTTGTGGCGGCCCGCCACGAAAGAATTAGGGCCGCCACAAAAAAAATATATATATATATTTTTTTTCCTTCGGCTTTTGACTCCCTCGACCGCTCATAAAAGCAATGGGACTGTCTGTGAATGGAACTTGTGGTTACATATTGTATAAATGTGTAAATATTATATAAATATGTACATAAAGTGTTGTATTTATATTCCAACTCCGCGTTCTTCTTGGTCATCGCCGCCGCTGCCTCCATCCCCCCCCCCCCCCCCCCCCCCCCCTGTGACCTGTGGGAAACACTAAAATGGGTTGAAAAGGATTTGTAAATCATTGTATTCTGTTTATATTTACATCTAACACAATTTCCCAAAATAAATTTGCAAAAATAAATTATTCATTTATTTTTTTAATCTTAATAATTCACTAATTTATTGTAGATTTTTTAATTTGTATTCTGCTCCCCCCACCATCCACTTCGTGTTACACCTTCGCCTTATTTTTCCCTTTTTTCTCAAAACACATCAGTGTTTGCTGCGAGGTGGAGGATTCAATCGACCCCTCTTGGCACATGTTGGATCGAGTGCAGGTGTCGCCTGTAGCACGCCTCTAATTCAACAATGTAGATTTATGTGACCCATATGTTAAATTTGTATTAGATTGGGTTTTGGTTTTACACCAACAAGATCATAACAACATATTTGTTCGCCAGTAAAAGAAGTCCTGAGTGGTATCACTCCTTGGTGTGTGTGTGTGCGTGTGTGTGTGTGTGTGTGTGTGTGTGTGTGTGTGTGTGTGTGTGTGTGTGTGTGTGCGTGTGTGCGTGTGTGTGTGTGTGTGTGTGTGTGTGTGTGTGTGCTTAATGCTCCACTGCCTCGCCCTGCGTCACTAATGGCCTTTGCTGAGTCAGTCGCTTTTAAAGACCACGCCCCCCTCCTCTGTGTTGTTCCGCTCACTGCTCACTGCTCTCCCTCCCTTTCGTCTCCGCCACTTCCTCAATTTGCTGTCTTGGTGCAGGAGAGTTTCTTGACTATTTTTTGTGTGTGTGTTTTCTCCTCCAACACGTTTGTGTTTGTGAGCACAAGTCCTCCATCCCATATGATCAATGATCATCACTCATGTCTAAATATATCCATCCATCCATCCATTTCTACCGCTTATTCCCTTTCGGGGTCGCGGGGGGCGCTGGCGCCTATCTCAGCTACAATCGGGCGGAAGGTGGGGTACACCCTGGACAAGTCGCCACCTCATCGCAGGGCCAACACAGATAGACAGACAACATTCACACACTAGGGACCATTTAGTGTTGCCAATCAACCTATCCCCAGGTGCATGTCTTTGGAGGTGGGAGGGGCCTATCCCCAGGTGCATGTCTTTGGAGGTGGGAGGGGCCTATCCCCAGGTGCATGTCTTTGGAGGTGGGAGGGGCCTATCCCCAGGTGCATGTCTTTGGAGGTGGGAGGGGCCTATCCCCAGGTGCATGTCTTTGGAGGTGGGAGGGGCCTATCCTCAGGTGCATGTCTTTGGAGGTGGGAGGGGCCTATCCCCAGGTGCATGTCTTTGGAGGTGGGAGGGGCCTAACCCCAGGTGCATGTCTTTGGAGGTGGGAGGGGCCTATCCCCAGGTGCATGTCTTTGGAGGTGGGAGGGGCCTATCCCCCGGTGCATGTCTTTGGAAGTGGGAGGAAGCCGGAGTACCCGGAGGGAACCCACGCACTCACGGGGAGAACATGCAAACTCCACACAGAAAGATCCCGAGCCTGGATTTGAACCCAGGACTGCAAGAACTTCGTATTGTGAGGCAGACACACTAACCCCTCTTCCACCGTGAAGCCGTCTAAATATATCTACTTTTTTAAATACAAATAAATAAAAATGTACTTTTAGGTCAGGGGTCGGCAACCCAAAATGTTGAAAGAGTCATATTGGACCAAAAAAACTATAACAAATCTGTCTGGAGCCACAAAAAATGAAAAGCCATATTACATACAGATAGTGTCATGAGATATAAATTAAATTATGAGGCCTTAAAGCAGGGGTCGGGAACCTTTTTGGCTGAGAGGGCCAAAAAGCCAAATATTTTAAAATGTATTTCAGTAAGAGTCATACAATTTTTTTTTTTACACTGAACAAAACTAAATGTGTGTATTTTTAAGTAAGACCAACATTTCTAGAGTATAATAGGGCTCTTATTCTTTGTCATAACATTGTTATTCTCAAGCTAACTGTGGAGGGGGTGTGGTCTGCTGGCCTGCAGCGAACTGGGGTGTGCCAGGACCGGCCTCGAAATCAGCGACAGGTGCGTAGATGGCCCACCTGGGCCTTGTTATCTAATCACCTGTCGCTCTGTTATAAGCAGCAGCCAGGAGGAGAGACGGGGTTGGGGCTGGAGCCAGAGCGCGAGTGAAAACGAAAGACAAAAATACAATTGCTGGAAAGCAACTGAGAGACTTATTGAAAAATAAAACAATATCGTAACCCTGAAACAGGCTCTCATGTTGGTCCTTGATGGTCTGACAAACCCCAGGAGGGCAAGACCCACACTAACCAAGAATAAATAAATAACTTCTTACCATTAACGCAAATTCTTGAACGGGTGCGGTAGAAAACAGATGGATGGATTAAAAATGCATGAGGATGTTTTATATTTTAAACATTATTTTTAACACTGATTACAAGTGGAATCATTCATTACTTATCATATTAAACAATGTCAGCTAAGATTTATCCGAGAGCCAGATGCAGTCAACAAAAGAGCCACATCTGGCTCGCAAGCCATAGGTTCCCTACCTCTGCCTTAAAAGAAACTAAATGAGCTCAAATATAGCTACAAATGAGGCATAATGATGCAATATGTACATATAGCTAGCCTTAATAGCATGTTAGCATCGATTAGCTTGCAGTCATGCAGTGACCAAATATGCCTGATTATCACTCCACATAAGTCAAAAACATCAACAAAACTCACCTTTGTGAATTAATGCGCAACGTCCTAAGTTTGGTGGACAAAATGAGACGGAAAAAGAAGTGGCATAAATCACGTCTTAGAAAGTCGGAGAAAGTTATACATGAAAACCAACTAGGGTGAGTTCAAGGACCGCCAAATATAGTAGGACAAAACGGCGCTCGCCAAATACTCGAATCAGTGAAGCATGTTTAATACAAACTGTGTGCTTTATAGCAATTAGGGAGCTTTGTGACATGTTTGTCTTCCTACAGAAACAAAGTTAAAACAAAAAATATATTTTTTTGTCTTCATCATTTCCATTTTTCATATATTTTGGAAAAAGCTCCATAGACCCACTATGGCGGCGCTAAAGGGCCGCATGCGGCTCCAGAGCCGTGGGTTGCCAACCCCTGGTCTAGATTGTCTTGTGCATACCAAAGTCACAGGTGGTCCTATAAAACACAATTCTAAAGCCCCTTTAAACCAATCAGAAGCTTGAAAAAAGTCCATCCATCCATCCATTTTCTACCGCTTGTCCCTTTTGGGTCGTGGGGGGTGCTGGAGCCTATCTCAGCTGCATTCGGGCGGTAGGCGCTGTACACCCTGGACAAGTATTTGTGATTGTCGTATGCACAAATATATATATATATATATATATATATATATATATATATATATATATATATACATACATACATATATATATATATATACATACATACATACACACACACACACACACACACAGGACTGTCTCAGAAAATTAGAATATTGTGATAAAGTCCTTTATTTTCCGTAATAAAACTAAAAACATGAAAATGTCCTACATTCTGGATGCACTACACATCAACTGAAATATTGCAAGCCTTTTGTTATTTTAATATTGCTGATTATGGCACACAGCTTAAGAAAACTCAAAAATCCTATCTCAAAAAATTAAAATATTTCCTCAGACCAAGTAAAAAAAAAAAGATTTATAACAGCAAAACAAAATCAAACATTTGAAAATGTCAATTAATGCACTCAGTACGTGGTTAGGAATCCTTTTGCAGGATTACTGCATCAATGTGGCGTGGCATGGAGGCAATCGGCCTGTGGCATTGCTGAGGTGTTATGGATGCCCAGGATGCTTCAATATTTATATTAGCTCATTTGCATTATTGGGTCTGGTGTCTTTCAGCTTCTTCTTCACAATACCCCACACATTCTCTCTGGGGTTTAGGTCAGGGGAGTTGGCAGGCCAATGGAGGACAGTAATGCCATGGTCAGTACACCAGTTACTGCTGCTTATGGCACTGTGGGCAGGTGCCAGATCATGCTGGAAAATGAAATCATCATCTCCAAGTACTTAGTGCATTAATTGACATTTTCAAATGTTTGATTTTGTTTTGCTGTTATAAATCTTTTTTTTTCTTACTTGGTCTGAGGAAATATTCAAAGTTTTTGAGATAGCATTTTTGAGTTTTCTTAAGCTGTATGCCATAATCAGCAATATTAAGATAAAAAAAGGCTTGCAATATTTCAGGTGATGTGTAGTGCATCCAGAATGTAGGATATTTCCACATTTTTAGTTTCATTACAGAAAATAAAGGACTTTATCACAAAATTTTTCTGAGACAGTCCTGTATATATATATATGTATATACGATCCAAAAAAGGGACAAGCGGTAGAAAAAAGGATGGATGGATGGATGATCGCTCAATTGCTGACCCCCCCCCCCCGTCCTCCACCAGTCGTCAAGCATCCTCAGAGATGGCGGCGGTGGCAACAATTTGGCAGGACTACTTCCTATCTGGGAAGCTGTAATTATTCATTAGAAGAGTGATGCCTTGCAGGGGCGTGCGCTGATTGATTGGCTTTGAAATGTGGCGCCGTGTAATCCGTCTTTGACCGCGGTTGCTGTCCAAATTGGCAGCAATTGTAAAAAAAAAAAAACGGGAAAAAAAAGCATGAGAGATTAGGTTACTTTAAAAAGTCCGACCAAAGAGGAAAAGAACCATCCGGATTGTTATAGGCACAATGTTGAAAAGCCAGCATGTGTGATGGTATGGGGGTGTATTAGTGCCCAAGGCATGGGTAACTTACACATGTGTGATGGTATGGGGGTGTATTAGTGCCCAAGGCATGGGTAACTTACACATGTGTGATGGTATGGGGGTGTATTAGTGAACAAGACATGGGTAACTTACACATGTGTGATGGTATGGGGGTGTATTAGTGCCCAAGGCATGGGTAACTTACACATCTGTGAAGGCACCATTAATGCTGAAAGGTCCATACAGGTTTTGGAACAACATATGTTGTCATCCAAGCAACGTTATCATGGACGCCCCTGCTTATTTCAGCAAGACAATGCCAAGCCACGTGTCACAACAGTGTGGCTTCGTAGTAAAAGAGTGCGGGTACTTTTCTGGCCTGCCTGCAGTCCCGACATGTCTCCCATCAAAAATGTGTGAAGCGTAAAATACGACAACAAGACCCCGGACTGTTGAACAACTTAAGCGGTACATCAAGCAAGAATTCCACTTTCAAAGCTTAAAAATTTAGTTTCCTCAATTCCCAAACGTTTATTGAGTGTTGTTAAAAGAAAAGGTGATGTAACACAGTGGTGAACATGCCCTTTCCCAACTACTTTGGCACGTGTTGCAGCCATGAAATTCTGAGTTAATTATTGAGTTTGAACATCAAATACCTCGTCTTTGTAGTGCATTCAACTGAATATGGCTTGAAAAAGATTTGCAAATCATTGTATTCTGTTTACAGTCGGGCGGAAGGCTGGGTACACCCTGGACAAGTCGCCACCTCATCGCAGGGCCAACACAGATAGAATAAGCGGTAGAGAATGGATGGATGGATGTATTCTGTTTATATTTACATTGAACACAATTTCCCAACTGGTATGGAAACGGGGTTTGTAAAAACCTACCTCCGACCTGCAATCTCTAAATCTCGACGCCAAGATTACGTCGCCAGTCCTACTTCGAAAAGGGTTTGTCTTCCCCGTCAACATTCGGGCTAATCTCTCGTTGTGTTTAGGCCACACCAGAAGAGGATCCAAGGAAAAGTGTGTCTTTTTTTTTTAGAGCAAATCCTCCGGCACCGGCATGGCACGACTTAAAAGGCTGTGATTAGGCTGGCGCGTGGCACAGGTTGGCTGCGGAGGAAGTCGTCACACATCGGCGGGTGCCCGCTCGCACCCGAGAGACCTCTCTGTGTGTTAATTAAAGGAGTCTCCGTCGCAATTAGATAACCGACAAAATGAAGGGCATCCACAGACACACAAACACTGCTTGTTGTTGTGCGAACATCTCAGTGCTGTTACTCCACGCTCACTTCTGATCTTTCCTCCCTCCCAGCAAAGTGGGAAAAAGGCTGCTCTGGAAGTCTAAAGTGAGCGAAACGGAATTAATATGTATTTTAATGACCTTAAAAAACAGTAATTGACTTGAAAACGGAATCAAACGGTCATAATTGTGGAGGTTTAAAATC
>NC_084630.1:458797-483797 GCF_033978795.1 Nerophis ophidion | reverse complement strand
GGAAACTGTGAACGTGGTGTCCTCTGGAACAAAGAAGAAAATATACATCTGGATTGTTACAGGCGAAAAGTGTAAAAGCCAGCCTCTGTGATGGTATGGGGGTGTATTAGTGCCCAAGGCATGGGTAACTTACACATGTGTGATGGTATGGGGGTGTATTAGTGCCCAAGGCATGACTAACTTACACATGTGTGATGGTATGGGGGTGTATTAGTGCCCAAGACATGGGTAACTTACACATGTGTGATGGTATGGGGGTGTATTAGTGCCCAAGGCATGGGTAACTTACATGTGTGATGGTATGGGGGTGTATTAGTGAACAAGACATGGGTAACTTACACATGTGTGATGGTATGGGGGTGTATTAGTGAACAAGACATGGGTAACTTACACATGTGTGATGGTATGGGGGTGTATTAGTGAACAAGACATGGGTAACTTACACATGTGTGATGGTATGGGGGTGTATTAGTGCCCAAGACATGGGTAACTTACACATGTGTGATGGTATGGGGGTGTATTAGTGCCCAAGACATGGGTAACTTACACATGTGTGATGGTATGGGGGTGTATTAGTGAACAAGACATGGGTAACTTACACATGTGTGATGGTATGGGGGTGTATTAGTGCCCAAGACATGGGTAACTTACACATGTGTGATGGTATGGGGGTGTATTAGTGCCCAAGGCATGGGTAACTTACACATGTGTGATGGTATGGGGGTGTATTAGTGCCCAAGACATGGGTAACTTACACATGTGTGATGGTATGGGGGTGTATTAGTGAACAAGACATGGGTAACTTACACATGTGTGATGGTATGGGGGTGTATTAGTGAACAAGACATGGGTAACTTACACATGTGTGATGGTATGGGGGTGTATTAGTGAACAAGACATGGGTAACTTACACATGTGTGATGGTATGGGGGTGTATTAGTGCCCAAGGCATGGGTAACTTACACATCTGTGAAGGCACCATTAATGCTGAAAGGTCCATACAGGTTTTGGAGCAACATATGTTGTCATCCAAGCAACGTTATCATGGACGCCCCTGCTTATTTACGCAAAACAATGCCAAGCCATGTGTTACAACAACGAGGCTTCGTAGTAAAAGAGTGCGGGTACTTTCCTGGCCCGCCTGCAGTCCAGACCTGTCTCCCATTGAAAAGGTGTGGCGCATTATGAAGCGTAAAATACGACAACAAGACCCCGGACTGTTGGACGACTGAAGCTCTACATCAGGGGTAGGGAACCTATGGCTCTAGAGCCAGATGTGGCTCTTTTGATGACTGCATCTGGCTCTCAGATAAATCTTAGCTGACGTTGCTTAACACGATAAGTAATGAATAATTCTGCTGGTAGTCACAGTGTCAAAAATAACGTTCAAAATATAACACATTCTTATGCATTTTAATCCATCTATCTGGTTTCTACCGCACCTGTTCAAGAAGTCGCATTAATGGTAAGAAGTATTTTATTTATTGTTGATTCGCTTCAGAATAACAGTGTTATTAAAAAGAATAAGAGACATATTTTATTATACTCTAAATATGTTGGTTTTACTTATAAATGCACACATTTAGTTGTGTTCAGTCTTAAAAAAAATATTATACGGCTTTCACGGAAGTACTTTTTAAAATATTTGGCTTGTATGGCTCTCTCAGCCAAAAAGGTTCCCGACCCCAGCTCTACATAAAACAAGAATGGGAAAGAATTCCACTTTCAAAGCTTCAACAATTAGTTTCCTCAGTTCCCAAACGTTTATTGAGTGTTGTTAAAAGAAAAGGTGATGTAACACAGTGGTGAACATGCCCTTTCCCAACTACTTTGGCACGTGTTGCAGCCATGAAATTCTCAAGTTAATTATTATTTCAAACAAAAACAAAAAAAGTTTATGAGTTTGAACATCAAATATCTTGTCTTTGTAGTGCATTCAATTGAATATGCAGGGCTTCCCTCACATTATTTTTTTTGTGGCGGCCCGCCACGAAAGAATTATGGCCGCCACAAATAAAAATAAAAAAAATAAAATAAAAAAAATAAAAATATAACCTCTTTTTTTTTTCTTCGGCTTTTGACTCGCTCGACCGCTCATAAAAGTAATGGGACTCTGTCTGTGAATGCAGCTTGTAGTTACATATTGTATAAATATGTAAATATTATATAAATATGTACATAAAGTGTTGTAATTATATTCCAACTCCGCGTTCTTCTTGGTCATCGCCGCTGCCGCCCCCCCCTCCCCCCCCGCTGCCCGACCACACCACCACAAATAGATGCCTGACCTGTGGGAATTATTATTTGCAAAAAAAACAAAAGTTTATGAGTTTGAACATGAAATATGTTGTCTTTGTAGCATATTCAACTGAATATGGCTTGAAAAGGATTTGCAAATCATTGTATTCTGTTTATATTTACATCCAACACAATTACCCGACTCATATGGAAACGGGGTTTGTAGTATTTTCAGAATGTTAAATATTAGAGGCGGGCCGCCCTTTGGACACCTCAGCCGTGGTCCCAGTGTGCAACAACAAGGTTGTTGTCGTGTGGTCTTAGCTCCTGCATGTCTTGTGCAATATGTTCCCCCCCGCTAAGTAAGTGCTGGGTGGCCGTGGTCCTGTCTCCCTGTTAGCGGGGGTCCAAGCGAGCCAAATGGCCCACCATCTCCTCCTCTCCTGATGGAGCAAATTAAAGCGGCGCTCGCTCTCCGTGTGCTCCAACCTTGTCCTCAGGAAATCAAGGCCAGGTGCAACTTAAGTGAACAAAACCCCACTTTAGCACATTCTGTCAAAAGGAGGGTGTGGGTGCGGGAGGGATGGCGTGGGGGGGGGCGGGGGCGCCGTCAGCTCCGCGGCGATGCTGCTTTGGCGTCTTTACTTATTCATCGGCGGCGATGGCTGCAGTGACAGGGCCACTCACCCGCCCCGCTGAGGTTCCGCCACGTCCCCTCAAGCCGTGGGCGTAAAAATTTTAAGAGCCCCGGGCCCAGTTTGACGACTTTGACGCGAGTTAGCTTGTAGTGGAGTTGTCGGGTGCATTCAGGGGGCTAAATGTTCTAATGCTTTTACCCTCTCGCCGCATCTGTGTGTGTGTGTGTGTGTGTGTGTGTGTGTGTGTGTGTGTGTGCGTCTCCGAGTGAGGCGGAGTGTCGCTTAATAATTTAGCCGCTGGTTTCGTCCCCTTCACCATCCATCCATCCATTCACCGCCCTTTATGTCTCTCGCCTCTGGGGATGCTCAGGCCATTGGACGGCCTCTGCGGGAGTTATGGAACAAGCCCAGATGGGTCGGGGTGGGGGGGTTCAGACGCTAACAGGAGGACTAAAAGGACACAAAGACCTACATACACTGCAAAAACTGAAATCTAAGTAAGATGAAATCTCTCAAATAAGGGTGATATTTTAATAAGATCATTCTTCTCACTAAGCAGATATTTATGTTCCAGTGTTTTACTCGTTTTAAGTGTTCTGGTCCTATATCAGGGGTGTCAAAGTCAAAATTTAAAACTGAACAAAGCCGCGGGCCGAGGTTGGTGTAATGATAAGTGTGACCAGTAGATGGCAGTCGTACATAAGAGATACGTGTAAACTGCAAGAAGTACGGGAAAAATTCTGCTTGCGCTTAACGACCCATCCATCTATCCATTTTCTACCGCTTATTCCCTTTTTTGTTCGCGGGGGGCGCTGGCGCCTTGCTCAGCTACAATCGTGCGGAAGGCAGGGTACATCTAACGTATTTTTTGGACTATAAGGCGCACTCGAAATCCTTTCATTTTCTAAAAAAGCGACAGTGCACCTTATAAGCCGGTGCGCCTAATGTACGGCATGATTCTGGTTGTGCTTACTGACCTCGCAGCAATTTTATTTAGTACATGGTGTAACGATAAGTGTGACCAGTACATGGCAGTCATACATAAGAGATACGTGTAAACTGCAAGTACGGGAAAAATTCTGGTTGCGCTTACCGACCTCGAAGCAAATGTATTTACTACATTGTGTAATGATAAGTGGGACCAGTAGATGGCAGTCATACGTAAGAGATTCGTGTAAACTGCATTAAGTACGTGAACAATTCTGGTTGCGCTTACCGACCTCGAAGCAAATGTATTTAGTACATGGTGTAATGATAAGTGTGACCAGTAGATGGCAGTCATACATAAGAGATACGTGTAAACTGCAAGAAGTACGGGCAAAATTCTGCTTGCGCTTAACGACCCATCCATCTATCCATTTTCTACCGCTTATTCCCTTGTTTGTTCGCGGGGGGCGCTGTCGCCTAGCTCAGCTACAATGGGGCGGAAGGCAGGATACACCTTGGACAAGTCGCCCCCTCATCGCAGGGCCGCTTAACGACCTCGAAGCAATTTTTTTTGCTACATGGTGTAATGATAAGTGTGACCAGTAGATGGCAGTCACACATAAGAGATATGTGTAAACTGCAAGGAGTATGGGAAAAATTCTGGTGGGCTTAACGACTTCGAAGCAAATTTATTTAGTACATGGTGTAATGATAAGTGTGACCAGTAGATGGCACTCATACATAAGAGATTTGTGTGAAATGCAAGATGATGCCAGTAAACACTAAAACTTTAAATGTTCCGTTGAGAATATAGAACATTACACACGGCGCTCAAAAATCCGTCAAAATGTTTTTAGTACGACTTTGGTAAGCAATGAAGCCGCACCGCTTGATGGATTGTCGGCGCATTAAACAAACAAGTATTATTATGATGTGTGTATAAGGACCGCAAAATGGCACCTATTAGCAGACATTACCAAGTGTTTGCTTTCGCAAAATAATGCAAAAGCAACTTTTCTTACCTTCTGGTACCTGCTGATGTGTATTTGGGATCTGAATTAGTTTTGAAAATGTGCGCTCCTCCGCCATTGTAGTCCGTGATGACCCCGTAGTCAAAAGCTTCGTCTTTTTTTCTACCGTTTTATGGGACAATCATCTTCCGCTGTTGCTATTTCTAATATAAAGTAGTGTAAAGTTCTTACTTATATCTTTCAGTAAACTATCAAAGAGCTAAAAACTGTAGAGGGTTTACGTGAGTCACCCACGGAACTTTAAATAAATTTGCTTCGAGGTCGGTAAGCGCAACCAGAATTTTTCCCGTACTTCTTACAGTTTACACGTATCTCTTATGGATGACTGCCATCTACTGGTCACACTTATCATTACACCATGTACTCAATAAATTTGTTTCGATGTCAGTAAGCGCAACCAAAATTTTGCACAGGTGCGTACCTTAGAGGGAACGTTGACCCCATGTACTAAATACATTTGCTTCGAGGTCGGTAAGCGCAACCAGAATTTTTCCCGTACTTCTTGCAGTTTACACGTATCTCTAATGTATGACTGCCATCTACTGGTCGCACTTATTACACCTTGTACTAAATAAATTTGCTTTGAGCTCGGTAAGCGCAACCAGAATGTTTCCCGTACTTCATGCAGTTCACACATATCTCTTATGTATGACTGCCATCTACTGGTCACACTTATTACACCATGTAGTAAATAAATTTGCTTTGAGGTCGGTAAGCGCAACCAGAATTTTTCCCGTACTTCTTGCAGTTTACACATCTCTTATGAATGACTGCCATCTACTGGTCCCACTTATTACAAAATGTAGTAAATAATATTGCTTTGAGGTCGGTAAGCGCAACCAGAATTTTTGCCGTACTTGCAGTTTACACATATTTCTTATGTACGACTGCCATCTACAGGTCACACTTATCGTTACACCATGTACTAAATAAAATTGCTTCGAGGTCAGTGAACACAACCAGAATTATGCCGTACATTAGGCGCACCGGCTTATAAGGCGCACTGTCGATTTTTTAGAAAATGAAAGGATTTCAAGTGCGCCTTATAGTCCAAAAAATACGGTATTCAAGTTGTGCGTTTTTGCCGATATCCGATATTCCCATATTGTCCAACTCTTAATTACCGATTCCAACATCAACCGATACGTACAGTGGTGGAATGAACACATTATTATGTTTAATTTTGTTGTGATGCCCCGCTGGATGCATTAAACAATGTAACAAGGTTTTCCAAAATAAATCAACTCAAGTTATGGAAAAAAATGCCAACATGGCACTGCCATATTTATTATGAAGTCATAAAGTGCATTTTTTTTTTTTTTTAAACATGTCTCCAAACAGCAGCTTGGAATTTGGGACATGTTCTCCCTGAGAGAGCATGAGGAGGTTGAGGTGGGCGGGGGGTGTATATTGTAGCGCCCCGGAAGAGTTAGTGCTGCAAGGGATCCTGGGTATTTGTTCTGTTGTGATTATGCTATGTTACAGTGCGGATGTTCTCCTGAAATGTGTTTGTCATTCTTGTTTGGTGTGGGTTCACAGTGTGGCGCATATTTTTAACAGTGTTAAAGTTGTTTGTACGGCCACCCTCAGTGTGACCTGTATGGCTGCTGACCAAGTATGCCTTGCATTCACTTGTGTGTGTGTGAAAAGCCGTAGATATGTGATTGGGCCGGTGCGCAGTGCCTTTAAGGTATATTGGCGCTCTGTACTCCTCCCTACGCCCGTGTACCACTCTGTACAGCGGCGTTTTAAAAAAAGTCATCAATTTTACTTTTTGAAAGAGATACCGATAATTTCCAACATCACATTTTAAAGCATTTATCGGCTGATATACCAGCAGTACGATATTATTAGACATTTCTAGTCTTGCCGTATTTTCAGGGGGGTCTTTAAGTTTGTGTTTTGTTTTTGTCAAGATCCATCAATCTCATGGCTATTTTACAAGAAGTCGGGTGCTTGATCAAAAATGAATAAAACAAATACAATTCAAATTTTACTGAGACATTTGCCTCCAAAAACAGGCTTAATACATTTTGGGAACTCTATTAAAGGCCTACTGAAAGCCACTACTAGCGACCACGCAGTCTGATAGTTTATATATCAATGATGAAATATTAACATTGCAACACATGACAATACGCCCGCTTTAGTTTACTAAATTGCAATTTTAAATTTCCCGCGGAGTTTTCTGTTGAAAACGTCGTGGAATGATGACAAGTGTTTGTGACGTCTCGGGTTGGAGGGGACATATTAGCCCAGCACCACACACGGCTAAAAGTCGTCTCTTTTAATCGCATAATTACACAGTAATTTGGACATCTGTGTTGCTGAATCTTTTGCAGTTTGTTCAATTAATAATGGAGACGTCAAAGAAGAATGCTGTTGGTGGAAAGTGGTGGATTGCAGCTGCCTTTAGCAACCGAGACACAGCCGGTGTTTCTTTGTTTGTTGTGAAGCTTTAACACAGAGCGGTCAAGCGAACATGTTTCTCTATGTCAACCAGCAAGTTTTTGGATGGGAAAATTGTGATATTAAGTCAGCTCTTACCGGAGACTTCAGTGGATTATGGCAGTGGTCCCCAACCACCAAAATTTATTAAATCAACATAAAAAAACACAATATACACTTACAATTAGTGCACCAACCACAAAAACCTCCCTTTTTCATGACATAAACGTCCCTTTTTCATGACAAAGGAAAAAAAAAAAAAAAAAAAAACACTCCCCCCACCTGGGCCGCGGGACAAATTATTTAGCGTTGACCGGTCCGCGGATACAAAAAGGTTGGGGACCACTGGATTATGGGACTTCCTCCTGCAGCTCGAAAAGGCAGCTGTGATCTAGGCTCCTCTGACACTGGCGTTCACCGCAGCCATCCGACTTTCAGGTATGACTTTACAATCTCACTAAAACACTATTAAAACAATAAGCAGATAAGGGATCTTCCAGAATTATCCTAGTAAATGTGTCTAATTACATCTGAAACAGTCCCACTGCCGCCGCCTGGAGCCGTCGCTTTTTAAATTTTTTTTTTTTTTTGTGCTTCACTCTACATTTCCTCATCCACGAATCTTTCATCCTTGCTCAAATTAATGGGGAAATTGTCGCTTTCTCGGTCCGAATAGCACTTGCTGCCGGTGGCCATGATTATAAACAATGTTCAGATGTGAGGAGCTCCACAACCCGTGACATCACGCGTGCATCGTCTGCTACTTCCGGTACAGGCAAGGCTTTTTTATTAGCGACCAAAAGTTGCGGACTTTATGGTGGATGTTCTCTACTAAATCCTTTCAGCAAAAATATGGCAATATCACAAAATGATGAAGTATGACACATAGAATGGAGCTGCTATCCCCGTTTAAATAAGAACATCTCATTTCTGTAGGCCTTTAAGCTCTGCCTGTTGTGTTGTGTGCGCCGAGTTGTGTGTCCACATGTGTTGCGAGGAGGATGCCGGGCGGCCAGCTGTGCTCGTGCTCAGTGGCGAGCTGGTGAAGTAATGGGAACCACACATTAAAAACCGGGCCCCAAACTTTGTGAGTAACAAGGAAGTCCGCGACTGCTTTTGATATGGCGGGCAAACAAAAAAAACATGACCTCACGCAAGCTGGGAGACATTCCAAAAGATCTGTGCAGCATCTGACAAAAAAAAAAAAGGCCAACACAATGCAAGTCTAGGATGGAAGGAGAACATGTGGATTACATTTAGCAGCCCGCTATTTATTTATGGCACACACGACAAGGAACATAACCGCTGACAACACGACAAACTCTTGTGACTCCATGAAGCCTCCATAAAGTTTCATGTCATAAAAAAGCTTCAGCATGTAGTAAAAAGGCGCTGCAATTACTATTGATTTATTTTAGGAGGAGGGGGGAAAACAGCATTAAACTGCTGAAGTTTTTTTTTTTCACATTATGTTCTTTGCCCACAAAACGTTTTATGTTGTAGAAAGACAATGTAGTTTCTCCCACAACAACAACAACAAATATGTTCATTTTTACACATCAAATTTGTGATCAAGCACCAAAAAAAATATCGCATTTATAACTCATATACTTTATTTTTACTGTAGATAGGTCTTTACTAGAGATGTCCGATAATGGCATTTTTTTGACGATATCCCGATATTGTCCAACTCTTAATTACCGATTCCGATACCAACCGATACCGATATATACAGTCGTGGAATGAACACATTATTATGCCTCATTTTGTTGTGATGCCCCGCTGGATGCATTAAACAATGTAACAAGGTTTTACAAAATAAATCAACTCAAGTTATGGAAAAAAATGCCAACATGGCACTGCCATATTTATTATTGAAGTCACAAAGTGCATTTTTTTTTGTTTTTTTAAAACATGCCTCAAAACAGCAGCTTGGAAGTTGGGACATGCTCTCCCTGCGAGAGCATGAGGAGGTTGAGGTGGGCGGGGGTGTATATTGTAGCATCCCGGAAGAGTTAGTGCTGCAAGGGGTCCTGGGTATTTGTTCTCGTGTTTATGTTGTTTCACAGTGCGGATATTCTCCTGAAATGTGTTTGTCACTCTTGTTTGGTGTGGTTCACAGTGTGGCGCATATTTGTAACATTGTTAAAGTTATACAGTCGTGAAATTAACACATTATTATGCCTCATTTTGTTGTAATGCCGTGCTGGATGCATTCAATATAACAAGGTTTTCCAAAATAAATCAACTCAAGTTGCCATTTATTTAGTGCCATATTTATTATTGAAGTCACAAAGTGCATTATTTTTTTTAGGTGTATATTGTAGCATCCCGGAAGAGTTAGTGCTGCAAGGGTTTCTGGATATTTGTTCTGTTGTGTTTATGTTGTGTTACGGTGCTGATGTTTTCCCGAAATTTGTTTGTTATTCTTGTTTGGTGTGGGTTTACAGTGTGGCGCATATTTTTTGACGATATCCCGATATTGTCCAACACTTAATTACAGATTCCGATACCAACCGATACCGATATATACAGTGGTGGAATGAACACATTAGTATGCCTCATTTTGTTGTGATGCCCCGCTGGATGCATTAAACAATGTAACAAGGTTTTACAAAATAAATCAACTCAAGTTATGGGAAAAAATGCCAACATGGCACTGCCATATTTATTATTGAAGTCACAAAGTGCATTTTTTTTTTTTTTTTTAAACATGCCTCAAAACAGCAGCTTGGAAGTTGGGACATGCTCTCCCTGCGAGAGCATGAGGAGGTTGAGGTGGGCGGGGGTGTATATTGTAGCGTCCCGGAAGAGTTAGTGCTGCAAGGGGTCCTGGGTATTTGTTCTCGTGTTTATGTTGTTTCACAGTGCGGATATTCTCCTGAAATGTGTTTGTCATTCTTGTTTGGTGTGGTTCACAGTGTGGCGCATATTTGTAACATTGTTAAAGTTATACAGTCGTGAAATTAACACATTAATATGCCTCATTTTGTTGTAATGCCGAGCTGGAATCATTCAATATAACAAGGTTTTCCAAAATAAATCAACTCAAGTTGCCATTTATTTAGTGCCATATTTATTATTGAAGTCACAAAGTGCATTATTTTTTTAGGTATATATTGTAGCATCCCGGAAGAGTTAGTGCTGCAAGGGTTTCTGGATATTTGTTCTGTTGTATTTATGTTGTGTTACGGTGCTGATGTTTTCCCGAAATTTGTTTGTTATTCTTGTTTGGTGTGGGTTTACAGTGTGGCGCATATTTTTTGACGATATCCCGATATTGTCCAACACTTAATTACAGATTCCGATACCAACCGATACCGATATATACAGTCGTGGAATGAACACATTAGTATGCCTCATTTTGTTGTGATGCCCCGCTGGATGCATTAAACAATGTAACAAGGTTTTACAAAATAAATCAACTCAAGTTATGGAAAAAAATGCCAACAGGCCACTGCCATATTTATTATTGAAGTCACAAAGTGCATTTTTTTTTGTTTTTTTAAAACATGCCCCAAAACAGCAGCTTGGAATTTGGGACATGCTCTCCCTGCGAGAGCATGAGGAGGTTGAGGTGGGCGGGGGTGTATATTGTAGCGTCCCGGAAGAGTTAGTGCTGCAAGGGGTCCTGGGTATTTGTTCTCGTGTTTATGTTGTTTCACAGTGCGGATATTCTCCTGAAATGTGTTTGTCACTCTTGTTTGGTGTGGGTTCACAGTTTGGCGCATATTTGTAACATTGTTAAAGTTATACAGTCGTGAAATTAACACATTATTATGCCTCATTTTGTTGTAATGCCGTGCTGGATGCATTCAATATAACAAGGTTTTCCAAAATAAATCAACTCAAGTTGCCATTTATTTAGTGCCATATTTATTATTGAAGTCACAAAGTGCATTATTTTTTTTAGGTGTATATTGTAGCATCCCGGAAGAGTTAGTGCTGCAAGGGTTTCTGGGTATTTGTTCTGTTGTGTTTATGTTGTGTTACGGTGCTGATGTTTTCCCGAAATTTGTTTGTTATTCTTGTTTGGTGTGGGTTTACAGTGTGGCGCATATTTTTTGACAATATCCCGATATTGTCCAACACTTAATTACCGATTCCGATACCAACCGATACCGATATATACAGTCATGGAATTAACACATTATTATGCCTAATTTTGTTGGGATACCGCGCTGCATGTAAGAAGGTTTCCCAAAATAAATCAACTCAAGTTACAGGAAAAAAATGCCAACATGGCACTGCCATATTTTTTATTGAAGTCACAAAGTGCACTATTTTTTTTTAGGTGTATATTGTAGCATCTCGGAAGAGTTAGTGCTGCAAGGGTTTTTGGGTATGTGTTCTGTTGTGTTTATGTTGTGTTATGGTGCGGTAGTTCCCCCGAAATGTGTTTGTCATTCTAGTTTGGTGTGGGTTCACATGTTGGCGCATATTTTTTGCCGATATCCCGATATTGTCCAACACTTAATTACCGATTCCGATACCAACCAATACCGATATATACAGTCGTGGAATGAACACATTATTATGCCTCATTTAGTTGTGATGCCCCGCTGGATGCATTAAACAATGTAACAAGGTTTTACAAAATAAATCAACTCAAGTTATAGGTAAAAAAATGCCAACATGGCACTGCCATATTTTTTATTGAAGTCACAAAGTGCTTTTTTTTTTTTAGGTGTATATTGAAGCATCTCGGAAGAGTTAGTGCTGCAAGGGAACCTGGGTATTTGTTCTGTTGTGTTTATGTTGTGTTACGGTGCAGATGTTCCCCCGAAATGTGTTTGTCATTCTTGTTTGGTGTGGGTTTACAGTGTGGCGCATATTTTTTGCCGATATCCCGATGTTGTCCAACTCTTAATTACCAATTCCGATATCAAACGATACCAAGTTAGTGCTGAAAGGGTTTCTGGGTATTTGTTCTGTGTTACGGTGCGGAGGTTCTCCCGAAATGTGTTTGTCATTGTTGTTTGGTGTGGGTTCACAGTGTGGCGCATATTTGTAACAGCGGTCAAGTTGTTTATACGGCCACCCTTAGCCGATATTGACAAATAGCTCCCCCTGGTGTTGTGGTTATGGCGGTCATTTACATTATGGCCTTTAGTATGAAAAAAGATAAATAGACCCGCTCATCGGCACTGCGCCTTTTAATCCGGTGCGCCCTATGGTCCGAAAAATATGGCATGATCCCTGAAAAACTGCCCGAATCCCTAAAAAAAAAAAAAATAATAATTTAAATTTCCCCTCTCGACTTTTGAACTGGCAAATCCCAAAGTGTGAGAAGAAGCTCAGCAAACGCAGAGTGAGGAAAGAAAATAATATTAAAAGGTTCTGCCATCAGGTTTCAATTACAAGAGAATGAGTGGGGGTTAAGTGAACATGAAGTGGTATTAAAATATATAGCGGGTCGCTGGCATTGGGGGGCCGGGTTGAAAGTTAACACATCATGGCGCACGCCAAGTTGCACCATTTGATTGGTACAAAAAGTGAAATTTGTCACGTCTGTTCATGTTTTTGTTTAGTTATGATCTGTTTTGCTTAAGACTCAATTGTTTCTAGTTTTTGCACTTCCTTGTTTGTCTTATTACCATGCCAACTCATTAGTTTTCACCTTGTCCTCATGGCACGCCCCTGTCCTCATGTCTCACACCTGTTTTCACTAATCACCATAGTATTATTTAAGCCTGTCTGTTTCTGTTGTTCACTCTGGCAACATCACCTAATGCTGCTTTTTCTCATTCCCTTGTCTCAGTCACAGTAAGTTTTTGTTATTCATGCCACAGTGCAAGTGTTTTGTTTCATTTTTATAGTTTATAGCCTTTGTGCTAGTCTTTTCTTTCACAGCCCAAGTTTGGTTCGTCCGCCCTCGTGCGCGCCTTTTGTTTTTTCCTATTTTTAGTTATAGTGTAAATAAAAAATATGTACTTACATTCACATCTCGCCTGTGCCAATTTTCCTTTGCCATCTCGGGAAAACAACCCACGCCCAAGTCCAAGTCGTGACAAAATTGCAGCGATGCTATGAAGGAAAGTAAGAGGAACAGAAGCAAAAAGTTTGGAGAGGAAGTGTGAGTTGGAATAATGAGAAGAAGTGCAAAGAAGCACTTTGTCAAACTCTGTGGTTCGGGGGCCGATCAGGCCGGGTGAAAGCGGAGGGGGAGGGCGGAGGGGTGTGAAATAGGGGGCGCTGGCAGAGGTTGCCACGGCAGCGTTCCGGATGGTCGGCCGGTCTCCTCTCAGGGGGTGAAGACGGGGGGCGGGGGGGGGGGGGGGGCTGTCAGGGAGGCTGGCAGGTAGGAGACACCAGGACCCTGCGACTGGGGGGGTAGCACGGGTCAGTGAGGGAGGACAGAAGTGAGGCGATGGAGGCGAGGCGGGGATGAGGAGGTGGAGGCCTGTCTGATGAGCCGGTGTGGGGCTCGGAGGGAACTAAATGAGGGTGGGGATGATTAGAGGAGAATTCTCCAAGTGTGAGTCCAGGGAAGGAGAAGAGGAAGAAGAAGAAGTGATGGAGGTCTTCATCCAACATTTTACTTTCTGTGTCATCCTTCAACTTCTTACATCACAGACACTGAATATGAGTCTATCAATGTTTACTTATATAGCCCTAAATCACGAGTGTCTCAAAGGGCTGCACGAGCCACAACGACATCCTCGGCAAGGAAAAACTACACCCAATGGGATGACAATGAGACAAAGTGGGGCGACCGGTGTGATGGACGTCAGATAGAAGATAACAACACTTCCTTCTGGGCCTCAGATTTTCATTAGCAGCACTTTCAAAAGGGTTCAAACCCAAACCATTTTTTTGCAGAAGAAATCTTGTAAATTAAACAAATCCATTGCAGACGCCCCAAAAACATAAACACATAACACATTTGATAAAAAAGAATTATTAGAGATGTCCGATAGATAATCTATTCGTCTGATAGATAGATAGATAAATAATCTGTTTGATCGATAGATAATCTATCAATCAGATGGATGGATGGATTGATAGATAATATATCGGATAGATCGATAGATAGATGGATTGATGGATGGATGGATGGATAGAGATAGATGGATGGATAATCTATCGGATGGATGGATGGATAGATAACCTATCGGATGGATGGATGGACAATCTATTGGATGGATAGATGGATGGATGGAAAATCTATCAGATGGATGGATGGATAGATAGATAGATAGATAGATAGATAGATAGATAGATAGATAGATAGATAGATAGATAGAAAGACGGACGGACGGACGGACGGACGGACGGACGGACGGACGGACGGACGGATAGACAGACAGACAGACAGATAGAGCTTTATTGATTCCTTCAGGAGAGTTCCCTCAGGAAAATTAAAATTCCAGCAGCAGTGTACAGAATTGAGAACACATTTAAAAAGTAAAAAATAAATAGTGGGACTATACATGGAAATAAAACAGAAAAAAATAATAAGAATAGAAATAAGAAGAAAAATACAACGGTAAAAATAAGAATCCATCAAGAGGAACCAGGCAGTAGTGAGCATGTTATGAAAGTCTATTGCACTTTTTAAATGTGTTGTATTGTTTTGCCTCCCCTGTCATCCTGGGACCCCCCGGAGAGGAGTCTTACAGTCTGATGGCGTGTGGGCCAAAGGAGTTTTCTGGTCTAACAAATGACTTTTTTAGTCTCATAAAGGAATCAACAAGATAAAGTGGATTGTATTTTTCATGCTTAATCTGAGGAGTTTTGTGATTTGAAACTGAGTGCACCACAGGACTAGTGACAGCGTGTGTGCGTGTCGGCACGGTGGCTGCTAGTGAGGACAGTTCAGCTCGTTGTTGTTTTGGCATTGATGAAAAATACAATTTGATCCATCACCACATTTTATACGTTTGTTTATACATTGCGTTCAAAGAGTACAACATGTTACTAAAATATGGACTTTTGTTAAGGCTGCAACTCGTTATTCGTGTTTGTTTTTTTTGTCATGCGGAAACTTGCCTATTTACACACCAAGTACATTTGTAAATAGAGGTGCCGCTATAGTTTTACACGTAGAAAACAATATGAAAGGCATATGAATGATGAATGAAATTGATCATTGAAAATTCAACCTTACCTTCAATGAAGACTCTTGTTGGTAAAGACGGCGACGAGAGTAGAGGTTGATAGCAGTTCTTTCCTGAACTCAATAGTGTTTCTCACCTTTTTTTAATCGAAGTGCTGGCACTCGCAACTTTCTTTGGCCCCACGGTGGATTATCTTGCAGCACGCTTGAACGCCTCGTCATGTCGGTAGCACGTGGACAGAGCTGGTGCCTGACGGAAAGGAGACATACATAGTTTGGTTTTTAACCCCTTCTTAACCCTGAACATACATTGAAAATACACGCAACCCTAACTCAAAAATGCCGGACATTTGAAGCATTTAAGAAACACCACCCGGACAGCCCCGCAAAAGAGGACATGTCCGGGGAAAAGAGGACGTATGGTCAGTCTATATTTACGTGCCTCCACTTCGACTGCAGCCATGTTGTAGTTTTTAGCGCTTCCATATGGAGGTTACTAAAAAGTTAAAGTACCAATGATTGTCACACACACACTAGGTGTGGCGAAATTGTTCTCTGCATTTGACCCATCACCTTTAAACACCCCTGGGAGGTGAGGGGAGCAGTGAGCAGCAGCGGTGGCCACGCTCGGGAATCATTTTTGGTGATTTAACCCCCAATTCCAAGCCTTGATGCTGAGTGCCAAGCAGGGAGGTAATGGCTCCCATTTTTAAAGTCTTTGGTATGACTCGGCTGGGGTTTGAACTCAAGACCTACAGGTCTCAGAGCGGACACTCTAACCACAAGGCCACTGAGCTGGTGGCTTACTAACAAATATCAATTAGAACTATACACTTCTTTGTAGCGGAAATGGCAACAGCGGAGGATGCGTGTGCATGTACAAGCCAGTCTGCCCCACAACAATAGGATAGAGAACACGAAGGAGCCTAATGAGGACAGCTTCGGACTAAAATGGAAAAAACACTTTGTGTAAACCTCTACCAAATATGGAGATATTGTATTTGCTGATGTCACATGTTAGGAAAACCGAACAGATTGGGCAAATTCCAAACGGCTCAGTGGAGGAAGTATGGAGGAAGGCAAGATTGTTTTATAAATATCTCTCTCTCAAACCATGGAGTCATGGTTTGATTTTTACATTTTCAGGACATATGCAGATCCCAAATACCCCAAAACAGGTAGCAATAGGTAAGAAAAGTTGGTTGTGCAGAATAGCTCCCTTTTAAAGGTGAGCTTTGACGACATTATGACGTCTGTGTCGAGTGAAGTGTTGGTTAGAAGGTAAGTTACCGGCTATCCAGGTGGAATCTTAAACATTCCTACTTTGATTCAAGCAACTTTCCTAGAAAACAACGTTGCAAACTTGTTGAATTAAGTCCTGACGTTGAGCTACTCAAACATAATGTTGGAACAACATGCTTTTTGACAACGCTTAATCAATGTTGGGTCCAGACGTTGATATGACCGTTGAAATTTGATCATTTCCCAACACAAATACAACGTTGAAACAACATGCTTTTTGACGGCGTTTATACAATGTCAGGTTGGGAAAACTGACGTATTTTTCTGAGTAAAAGTTGCTCCGGAGTATAAGTCGCACCTGCTGAAAATGCATAATAACGAAGGAAAAAAAACATATATAAGTCACACTGGAGTATAAGTCGCATTTTTTGAGGAAATTTATTTGATAAAAGCCAACACCAAGAATAGACATTTGAAAGGCAATTTAAAATAAATAAAGAATAGTGAAGAACAGGCTGAATAAGTGTAGGTTATATGAGGCATAAATAAGCAACTGCTATGTTAACCTAACATATTATGGTAAGAGTCATTCAAATAACTATAACATATAGAACATGCTACTAGTTTACCAAACTATCTCTCACTCCTAATCCATAAATCCCATGAAATCTTATACGTTTAGTCTCTTACGTGAATGGGATAAATAATATTATTTGATATTTTACGGTAATGTGTTAATAATTTCACACATAAGTCGCTCCTGAGTATAAGTCGCACCCCCGGCCAAACTATGAAAAAAACTGCGACTTATAGTCCGAAAAATACAGTATTTGGCCATTGAAATTTAGTCATTTCCCAACCAATACTCGACAACACAAATACAACGTTGAAACAACATGCTTTTAGACAACGTTTAATCAATGTCAGGTTGTACTGTTGATTTCACCATTGAAATTTGGTCCTTTCCCAACTTATATTTTACAACACAAATACAACGTTGAAACAACATGCTTTTAGACAACGTTTAATCAATGTTGGGTTCTGACGTTGATTTGACCATTGAAATTTGGTCATTTCCCAACCAATACTCGACAACACAAATACAACGTTGAAACAACATGCTTTTAGACAACGTTTAATCAATGTTGGGTTGTGACAAATATTTGATCATTGAAATGTGGTCATTTCCCGACCAATATTCTATAACACAAACGCAACGTTGAAACAACATGCCTTTTGACGATGTTAAATCATCAGGTTGTGACGTTGATTTGACCATTGAAATGTGGTTATTTCCCAACCAATATTCTACAACACAAATATAACGTTGAAACAACATGCTTTTTGGCAACGTTTAATCAATGCTGGGTTCTGACGTTGATTTTGACCATTGAAATTTGGTAATTTCCCACCTAATATTTTACAACACAAACACGTTGAAACAACATACTTTTTGACGGCGTTTAATCAATTCGGGTTCTGACGTTGATTTGACCATTGAATTTTGGTAATTTCCCAGCCAATATTCTACAACACAAATACAACGTTGAAACAAAATGCTTTTTGACGTTTATTCAATGTCTGTTCTGACGTTGATTTGACCATTGAATTTTGGTTATTTCCCAACCAATACTCGACGACACAAATACAACATTGAAACAACATGCTGTTTGACGACGTGTACACAATGTCAGGTTGTGACAAATATTTGACCATTGAAATTTGGTCATTTCCCAACCAATACTCGACAACACAAATACAACGTTGAAACAACATGCTTTTAGACAACGTTGGATCAATGTTGGGTTCTGACGTTGATTTGACCATTGAAATGTGGTCATTTCCCAACCAACAACGTGGATCCAACGTTAGACACCAACGTTGTCTCAATTTACAAATACAACTATTTTTCAACATTGTATCAAAGTCAGATTTAAAGGACATTTACTTATAATAATAATTTATTTTGCCTGCCTGGTTATTACTAAAATTCCACTGGTCTCTTTGTTATGTGTCAACATTAATTGTGTTGTTTTTATAACCTACATACTTGAATGACATTAAAAAAAAAATCGTCAAACTTCACAAAAGCCCAGAGATCCCCGCAAACTTTATCACCCTTTGAGGGCCCTAATGCTGCTCTTTAGCGCCGCCCTAGTGACGCTCTGGAGCTTTTTTCAAAAATGTATGAAAAATGGAAAAAGATGAAGGGAGAAAATATATTTTTTGTTTTAATATGGTTTCTGTAGGAGGACAAACATGACACAAACCTCCCTAATTGTTATAAAACACACTGTTTGTAATAAACATGCTTCACTGATTCAAGTATTTGGCGAGCGCCGTTTTTTCCTACTAATTTTGGCAGTCTTTGAACTCACCGTGGTTTGTTTACAAGTACAACTTTCTCCGACTTTCTAGGACGTTTTTTCTGCCACTTCTTTTTCTGTCCAAACTTTTAACTTTGTGCATGAATGGAATAGGGTGAGTTTTGTTGATGTTATTGACTTGTGTGGAATGCTAATTAGGCATATTTGGTCACTGCATGACTGCAAGCTAATCGATGCTAACATGCTATTTAGGCTAGCTGTATGTACATATTGCATCATTATGCCTCATTTGTAGCTATATTTGAACTCATTTAGTTTCCTTTAAGTCATCTTAATCCAATTTGTATCTTCAGTTTCAGTTCAGTTCAGTTTATTTTCAGTCTAACAAAAACATATTCAAACATGGATCACGGTTCAAAAATGAATAACATGACTGAAACAGGCAGAAGCAAAAAAGCTTATATGCCCAACATACATTTTTTTTACATTCAATTAAGTTACCTTTTCTAATAATTTTGTAATACAAAAATAAATATAGTCATTCAGCATTCACATTTTAGGAGCCCTTTAACAAATAATACAAAAATATGTACTTTCACACATGCACTTTTTTGTAAATAGATAAACATACATACCTTCTAAATACAACATTTAACCAAACAAACATACATTTCTAGTTCACATAACTTTTTAAAATACATTGTGACATGTTCTTTTTGAAATTAATACATTTTTATTTCTTTACCAACAGAATTCCACAAATGAACACTGAGAAAAGATAAACATCTACGTTTAACAACTAGTCTTGCTTTTGGTCAAATAAACTTAGATTCATCTCTTAGATTCTATTTGTTGGTCTGTAGAGAGAAGTATTTTTGAATTCCTTCTGGAAGAGTATTTATTTTTGCTTTGAACATTATCTGTGTTATTTTTATCATAAACAATATCTTGAAATTTCATAAGTTTTGATTGAACAAATAATGGATGGGTGTGGTCATAATATCCTGCTTTGTTTATTAGCCGTACAGCAAAACAATATCATTAATTATGGTTTTAAAAGTGGTTCCCCAGAGTTCTACACAGTATTTCATGTATGGAAGTATCAAAGTATAATAAATTGTTAACAAAGAATTATAATGAAGTCATTCTTTAGTTTTATACAAAACACCAAGTGTTTTTGATATTTTAGTTTTTATATAATTTACATGTCTCCGTGATAATTTATAGTCAATTATAACTCCCAAAAACTTAGTATCAAAGACACGCTCAATTTTATCTGCATTTATTTTAATATTTACTTCATTAGATATGTCATGACACACTATCTGTTTGTAATGTGGCTTTTAAATATATTTTGCTGCTCCAGACAGATTTGTTTTTGTATTTTTGGTCCAATATGGCGCTTTCAACATTTTGGGTTGCCGACCCCGGCCTTAATTCCACTGGACAAGAAAACCTGAATCTGAATCTGAATTGGAATCTGAGCAAAATCAGGATCATTTGAGTGTGGGAATTACAATTTAAAGAGGCCATTATATTGCAATTTTCTATTTTCCCGAATGTAACGTTATTGACACTAAATGAGCACTTCCAGCTCCCTGGGAAAAGTAGGGATTTTTAGCCGCAGTCCACGTTCTTATAATATATCATTCCGAGTTGTAAGCTTCGTGTTTACCTTTGACGCGTCGTTGTTATACATTCTCCACGTTGCATTATTGTAGTCGCGAGTCAGGCCCCCTCCACCGGCGTGACACCGGGCGGGGATCATGTGACTGCGTCTCATTACGCCGAGACCTTCGGGTGCCCCCTTGCTTGCTCCCCCACCCGCAGTCACAAGCCGGTCGCTATCATGTGATGTCCTGTGGTCCTGGAGTCAAACAGTGACACTTCTATCCCTCGGTGCCATCTGATCCACACGCCATGCCTTGTCACATGGATGCACTAACACACACACAGGCTAAAGATGTGTGTGTGTGTGTGAGAGCATCGCCGTAAGACAAAAAATCAGGTCACAGACAGTAGCAGCCCTGAGACATGTGCTCCTGCTTAAGGTCTAGAACGCCACCTCACCCCAGTTCAGGCATTGTAGAATCTTACGCTTCTTCTTAAACAGAGAATGTGTGACGGTTTGCCTCGGGAAAAGTTCATTGTCTGCATACTTGCCAACCTTGAGACCTCCGATTTCGGGAGGTGGGGGGTGGTGTGTGTGGGGGGTGGGGCGTCGTTGGGGCGAGGGCGTCTTTGGGGGCGTGGTTAAGAGGGGAGGAGTATATTTACAGCTAGAATTGACTAAGTCAAGTATTTCATATATATATATTATATATATATATATATATATATATATATTAGGGTTGTGAATCTTTGGGTGTCCCACGATCCGATTCAATATCGATTCTTGGGTCACAATTCGATAATATATCGTTTTTTTTTCAATTCGATTCGATTCTCGATTCAAAAACGATATTTTTCCAATTGAAAAGGATTGTGTATTCATTCAATACATAGATTTCAGCAGGATCTACCCCAGTCTGCTGACATGCTAGCAGAGTAGTTGATTTTTTTTAAAAAAGCTTTTATAATTGTAAAGGTCAATTTATATCTCATGAAACGTTTTAGCAACTGATTGCAATAATGTAATTTTTTTAAAACTATTAAACCAACCAAAAACATGACTTATTTTATCTTTGTGAAAACATTGGACACAGTGTGTTGTCCAGCTTATGAGATGCCATGCAAGTGTAAGCCACTGTGACACTATTGTTCTTTTTGATTATTACCATAAATGTCTAATGATAATGTCAATGAGGGATTTTTAATCACTGCTATGCTGAAATGATAACTAATATTGATACTGTTGTTGATAATATTCACTACTTTTGGTTTGTTCTGTGTGGTGTTTGTGTCTCCTCTCAATTGTTCTGTTTATTGCAGTTCTATTTGAGCTCATTTAGTTTACTTTAAGTCCTCATAATTCAATTTATATGTCATGACACTATCTGTACGTATTATGGCTTTTGTTTTTTTGCGGCTCCAGACGAATTTGTTTTTGTATTTTTGGTACAATATGGCTTTTTCAACATTTTAGGTTGTCGACCCCTGTCCTACAGAAATATTATTAAAACAATAAATACATTTTCGAAATAGCTCCAGGGAGCACCTAAGGCGGTGCGAAAAAGCCGCGTGCGGCTCGAGAGCCGCGGTTTGCTGATCCCCCAACTATATGCTACTTTGTTATTAGGAACGGCAACGGCGGAGGATGCATGTGCATGTACAAGCCAGTCGGCCCCTCAACACAAATCCCAAATCACTCTATGATTTCCGAGAGCAGCACACGTTGCTGTTGAAAACGTCGGTATGATGACGCGTGCGCGTGACGTCTCGGATTGTAGCGGACATTTTGTTCCAGCCCGATCCCAGCTATATCTCGTCTGCGTTAATCGCATAATTACAAAGTATTCTGGACATCTGTGTTGCTGAATCTTTTGCAATTTGTTCAATTAATAATGGAGACGTCAAAGAAGAACGATGTAGGTGGAAAGCGGTGTATTGCGGCCGGCTGTAGCAACACAAACACAGCCGGTGTTTCTTTGTTTATCCTCAATCAATCACCAATCAATGATTATTTATATCGTTATATATTTACATAAATTGATGTTCTTTGTTTACATTCCCTAAAGATGACTGTGAAGCTTTAATATGGAACAGAGCGGTCAAGCGAACATGGTTATCTACCACATGTTAACCGAAAGGTTTCGGTGAGAAACTTGTGGTAATAAGTCGGCTCTTACCGTAGACATGAGCGGAGCACCTGTCAAAGAGGCAGCTGCGACTCTCTTGCCTCCTCCGTGGCTTCCCTCAGAGACACTGGCGGTCACCACACCCCTCCGACTTTCAGGTACGACTATATAATCTCACTAAAACACTAGTAACTCAATAAGCAGATAAGGGATTTTCCAGGATGATCCTAGTAAATGTGCCTAACAACATCTGAATCGGCTTCACGGTGGCAGAAGGGTTAGTGCGTCTGCCTCACAATACGAAAGTCCTGCATTCAAATCCAGGCTCGGGATCTTTCAGTGTGGAGTTTGCATGTTCTCCCCGTGAATGCGTGGGTTCCCTCCCACTTCCAAAGACATGCACCTGGGGATAGGTTGATTGGCAACACTAAATGGTCCCTAGTGTGTGAATGTTGTCTGTCTATCTGTGTTGGCCCTGCGATGAGGAGACGACTTGTCCAGGGTGTACCCCGCCTTCCGCCCGATTGTAGCTGAGATAGGCGCCAGCGCCCCCTGTGACCCCAACAGGGAATAAGCGGTAGAAAATGGATGGATGGATGGAACATCTGAATCGCTCCCACTGCCCTATTTTTTTTCCCTTTTTTTTCTCGTCCTTCACTCTCACTTTCCTCATCCACGAATCTTTCATCCTCGCTCAAATTAATGGGGAAATCGTCGCTTTCTCGGTCCGAATTGCCCTCGCTACTGGTGGCCATGATTATAAATAATGTGAGGAGCTCCACAACCCGTGACGTCACGCGCACATCTACTTCCGGTAAAGGCAAGGCTTTTTTTATTAGCGACCAAAAGTTGCCAACTTCATCATCGATGTTCTCTACTAAATGCTTTCAGCAAAAATATGGCAATATGGGGAAATGATGAAGTATGACACATAGAATGGAGCTGCTATCCCCGTTTAAATAAGAACATCTCATTTCAGTAGGCCTTTAACTTTAACAACAGGAAGATAGCTTATTGGCTGAATAGCGCAAAAAATGACATCTTCAGACAATAAAACTTCCAACATCGCTTGGTCAGGTCACTAAACAGGCCAGGGTTTGACCCTAGAACAGATTACTTCTTTTTTCCACTCGCTCCTTGGGGGGAGGTTGTTGAACACCAAAATATTTCACTTGATGCGAGGAGCTCTTTTACAGAGGCTGTTGTTGTCGTGCGTGTGTGTGTGTGTGTGTGTGTGTGTGTGTGTGTGTGTGTGTGTGTGTGTGTGTGTGTGTGTGTCAGGGGGATAAGGATGCAGTGGCAGAGCTTTAACCTCCCGGCCACTCGTCTATTGATCCATACAAGCATCAGTGGCTGTTGCCGCAGAGACAGGCAGTACTACTGTCTTTAGGGGGCCGCCACCCCCCCACATTGAAGACACCCATGCCCCCCACCCCCCGCCTCTCTCCCTACCTCACTTTTCCTCTAATGAGTTGCAACACTGATAACGAGCCTGATGATCTTCCATTGATTCGCCTATCACTTGCTTGTCTGGTAATTGATCCGTAGCTGAGCCGGTAGTTAATTATACAGCCTTCGTCATGGACCCTTTCCCCCCCCATGGAGGGGTGGGCCGCTCAGTGGCCCGATTGGATTTTTAATAAAATCAAGCGGCATCCTTTTTGTTTTGTTTTTTTCAATGTCCCTGCAGCATTTTGTCATCGTGCCATCTTTCCCGTGCCAACATGTCCTTATTACCACTCGCCTCTTGTCATCACGGCCATTAGCATGGGCCAGGGCACAAATAACAGCTATTCAGCAAGTCAAGGGGGGTGCAGGTGGGCGGGGGTCTAAGGAGCCGAGCCACCAGCTTGACTTAAAACACAAGAGTGCCACTTGACCAGGGAGCTTGGAAATTGTCACATATTGTCCACGTATTCATGAACTTGCTGCAGGGACAAGACAGTACAGTGTGCAAAGGGGGAAACTGTTCAAATAGAAGGTTTTTATCAAGTAAAAAATAAACAATGGCAACAAAAAAATGTTTTTAAAGTATAAAAATTCTGTTACTTATATGCTGTTAAACTCGAGTGGAAAAAAAAAATATTTGTAAACAAGGGGGGATATGAAAAATATTAATGTGACTGAATGTATATATGGTGTGCACAAGCCCACCTTCAGGGCACACCTGCAGACTTAGGTCAGGGTTCCTGCTAAACTGCAGATATGAAGGTAAGTAAAGTGAACTGAAGTGAATTACAAACCCCGTTTCCATATGAGTTGGGAAATTGTGTCAGATGTAAATATAAACAGAATACAATGATTTGCAAATCCTTTTCAAGCCATATTCAGTTGAATATGCTACAAAGACAAC